>NW_011494680.1:11317826-11370108 GCF_000754665.1 Bison bison bison
TTTGGTCACCTGATGCAAAGAGCTGACTCATTGGAAAAGAACCTGATGCTGGGAAAGATTGAGGGCAGGAGGAGAAGGGGACAACAGAGGATGAGATGGTTGGATGGCATCACCAACTCAATTGACATGGGTTTGAGTGGACTTTGGGAGTTGGAAATGGACAGGTAGGCCTAGCGTGCTGCGGTTCATGGGGTCGCAAAGAGTTGGACCATGACTGAGTGACTGATCTGAACTGAGTCAGGTTAACCAATAAAAAAGTGAGGACAGAAATTATCAATATTAGAAATGAAAGAGGAGTCATCACTACTGATCTCAAGCACACTATAAGGATAATAAAAGAATAACATAAAAATTCTATGTCCATAAATTTGACACTTTTGATGAAATGGAATAATTCCTTAAAATTAAAAAACTACAAAAACCCCTACAAAGAGAAAAACATAACCCAAATAATACTGTATCTATTAAATAAATTATCCAATAATTAACAACCTTCTAAAAAGAAGTCACCAGGCCCAGATGGTTTCTACCAACTACTTAAGGAAGAAGTCATGACATTCTCCATAATATCTCCAGAAATTAGAGGCAGAGGAAACACTGTCTAAATCATGCTATGAGGCCAAAATAACTAATACAGAAACCAGATAAAAATACTGCAAAGACATCACAGACTAATAACTCCCATGAACATAAATATAAATACACTATCAATAAACTATTCATAAGTTGAATCTAATAATGCATAAAAAAATCTAAAAATGCATAAACACTGCAAACAAGAAGAATTTATCCTAGGTGTATCCTAGGTGTGTATAAGGCTAGTATAAGGCTAGAAAATCTATCAGTGTAATGCAATACATCAACACACTGAAGAACAAAAATCACATGATCATATCAATAGATGCAGAAAAAGCATGTGAAAAATCTAAACCCATTCACGATAAAGCTCTTAGCAAACTAGGAACAGGAAGAAACTTCCTCAACTTCATTTAAAATATGTACAAAAATCTTACAGCTGACATCATACCTAGTAGGAAACTGGATGTTTTCCCTGAAGAACTGAAAAAAGGTAAGCAAGTCTCCTGTTACCACTCCTATTCCACACTGTACTAGGAGTCATGATTAACGCTGTAAGATAATAAGAAAAATAAAACAGCTTGGAGAGGAAGAAGTAAAGCTGTCTCAATTTGCAAGTAACATGTTGTCTATGGAGACAGCTCTAAAGAATCAATTACAACAACAACAAACATCTCTTGGAAATAATAAGCAAGTATAGTAAGTATGCAGGATATAATGCTTTCCTATTTACCAACAGTAAAAAATTGGAATTTGAAATTAAAAAAATGCCATTTATAATAGTATTCCAAAAATGAAATGCTTAGGCATAAATGTAACAAAACATGTACAGGCCCTATAAACAGAAAACTATGAAACACATTAAAAAATTAAAGAAGATCTAAATAAATGGAGAGACGTTCTGTGTTCATGGATTGGAAGACTCAATGTTGTTAAAATGGTGGTTCTTTTCAACTTGATCTATAGATTCAACACAATCCCAATCAAATCTCAGAAAGCTATTTCATAGTTTTCAACAAACTGGTTCTGGAGTTTATATGAAAAGGCTAAAAACCTGGAATAGCTAACATAATACTGAAGAAGAACAAAGTTGGAAAGATGTACACTGCCTGATTTCAAGACTTTCTTTAAAGCTACAGTAATAAAGACAGCATGGTATTGGAAAAAGAATAGACACAGAGATCAATGGAAAAGAATAGAGAGTTCAGAAATAGACCCACACCAATATAGTCACTGATCTTTGGTGAAAGAACTAAGGCAATTCAATGGAGAAATATAGTTTTTCAACAAATGACGCTGGAACAATTGAACATCCATATAAAAAAGAAAAAAAAGTACAAGATCCTTCATTCAACACAGATGGGAATGTAAAACGGTACAGCTACTTGGGAAGACAATTTGACAGCTTCTTACAAAACTAAACCTAGTCTTACCATACAATTTAGTGATCACATTCCTAGGTATTTACCCAACTGATGTGAAAATTTATGTCTACCTAAGAATCTGCATACTGGTGTTTGTAGCAGATTTATTCATAATTGCCCAAAAGTCCTTCAATAGGTGAATGGAGAAATAAATTCAAGTACATCCATACAATGAAATATTATTCAGTGATAAAAAGAAATGAGCTATCAAGCCATGGAAAGACATGAATGAATCTTAGATGCATATTGCTAAGCAAAAGAAGCCAGCCAGGAAAAGCTACAAGTATGTACAAACCCAACTACCTGACATTCTGAAAAGGCACTGCTTAGAGAGATAGTAAACTTTGACTGTCAGGCATTCAGAAGGGAGAGGTGGTTAAATAAGTAAAACAAAAAATTTTTCAGAGTAGTAAAACTATTCTGTATGATACTGTAATGAATACAAGACATAAGAATTTGTCAAAACCCACAGAACATTATTGTACAAGAAGTAAATCATGTTGCAAACTTAAAAAATATATAGGAGATTGGGGAGTCTCAAGGTGAAAGGTAGAACATGACAGAAGAATCTTAATGTATTGAAAATGTATGAAACAGTCTCATTAAAGGAGATGGGTAATAAGTTACTGACCTTTGTGACTTTGGAAATGTGTAGAGTCTACAAGGCTAAAGGTAGAGGAACTATGTATAAGCATCATATCCTGCTCCATAAAGTTGTCCCCCACAGGAATGGGGGATAACAATTTTGATACCATGATACAGGTTTCCTGGAATAAACAATGAAGTAAATGGATGGTGGATGGTAGTAGTCAGGTTTCTCACTGCTGATGTGAGAGGCTACAGATAAACAAGGGTCAAAGGTTAGGTGACAGTGGATTAGACTTGAGGACATAGTATGAATTCAGGTTCAGCCTAAAATAGATACAGAAGATTACACACAGAGTCTTTACAGGTATATGTATGTACACAAGTTAGCATTCATGCATATATCCCCCTCCTCTGCCAGGTGAGAGGTCCTAGGAGCAATGAAGCCCCAGTAGCAATGGGCAAACCTGGTGCTTAGATCTTATTTCTGATAACATTCTACGAAAAAAGGAAGCAGGGCTTCTTGCAAAACTAATACAATTATGTAAAGTTTAAAAATAAAATAAAATAAAAAAAAAAAGAAGACAGATAAAAAAAAAAAAAAAAAAAATTTACAAGAGGAGTCTGGAGTACATTGTAGTAACAGAAATTAAAACATTCAAAATACCAGAAAAAAAAAACAAACCCATATCCCCTTACTCTCCACACACACAACACAGAGTGATGGGTGTGTGCCAGAGATATATAAGAAGTCAACTGAAAAAGTTCCCTCATCAACAAAGCTGGAATAATTTGAGATAGACAGATAAATGAAATAATATTAGATTATAACTCAAAGATTAAAAATAAACACCCATGAGCCCATACTAAAAAAGATAAATGATTCTATGAACAGACAAGTATATAAATCAATGGGAGAGAACAAGTAAGTCTCCAATGCAGAATAATTTCAAATAATTTCTGTAGATACTCCTCACCTTCAAGGATGGGCACTATAACTCCCCACTCCTTAAATGTATTGGCTTTTCTTTGGCATGTTGAACTGCTTAATTTTTGAGACTGCAGTATACTCCCGTCTTCTCTTGTATAATTTCTGTTCCTGTCCTAGAACCACTCTTTCTCCAAGAAGCCCTGTTTCCTTTATTCCAAAGAATGTTATCAGAATTTAAGACTGGGCAGCAGGCTTGCCCATTGCTTTCTTCCAAAGAGTATGAGATGGAAAGGGAGAACAAGAAGGAGTAATTTTACAGTGTAGAAACCTGACACACTACAAAGCAGAAACACTACATCCGAGCAGCGACCAATCTTAACATCAACAGTGAGAAATCGTGTTAACATGGACCCTTGATATGATATGAAGAGAATGGTACCTTATGGTTTTCATCCTAAAACTACATTACTCCAATCTAATCATAGTTAAAAACATCAGACCAATCTTGATCAAGGGAAATACGAAATACCTGTCAGCACTTCTTAAAATCGCCAAGGTTATCAAAAACAAGGAAAGTCTGAAAAACTGCCACAGCCCAAGAGGAGCCTAAAGATATAGGATAGTTTGATAGTATCTTGGAACAGAAAATGGAAATTATGGAAAATGGACATTACCATTTTGGTAATGGACATTGCCCTCATTTAGATACCGAGGGTATCTAAATAGAGTATGGACTTCAGATGAGAAAAACGTATCAATATTTGTACATTAACTATGACAGTTGTCCCATACTGATGGAAGGTGTTAATAATAAATGAGGTTTGAGGTATGTAGGAACTCATGGAACTATCTCCACAATAATTTTGTAAGTCTAAATCTTTTTTCCAATAAAAACTTTATTTAAAAAAGCTGACCCAGTTTTACTCCCAGTAGTTGAGCTATAAGCTAAACAAGAATCAGGTATATTAGTTCCCAAACTCGTTTATGCCAGTTGTGTTTATTAATGCAACTGCTAACATTTATTCAAATAGCATATAAATGGATTAAATCTGCATGTGTGCGAAGAGAATTGTTTCTATATACATGAAGTTTAATGCTTCAGAAAGGCTGAATAAAGATAGTCTACTTAAAAACTTGCTGCTTAATCATGACCTAACGATGCTATAAAAGATTATGAAAAATTTTGTAAAAATCCATAAAGAACTTTCTTTTGGATTGCCTCATAAGTCTTTTTAACTTCTTGCACAATTTTAAAGAGGTATAAAGAGAAAATATTCATAGACAAAGTTTTTATGGCTGTTGTTCATATTACAAAAACTGCACAGGATTGCAAGCCTGGATGCAAACACTACGGCAGTGTTGGTCTCATCCTCAATGACAGGGTATTGACAGGCTTAACTGCTTTTTTTAACCAAGTAACTACTGTGTTCTGATCTTTCTTACTACAGCCTAGAAATTTTCATTTTATGTAGAAAGTTCTCTGTATACCACAATGTTACATGCATGGATCAACGTGAGACTAAAAAATGAGCACTGGATTTCTGTCATTCTCCAAGTGCTCACTGGACTCGCATGTGATGGAACTGTTTAAAAAGAAGGCACCAAACTTGTACTGTATTGGGTATGCCAGAATGCTGGCAGAATCCCTGACTACCTTTGGTCTTTGCTCATGGAGGATACTATATTTAGCTGTCTAGCTACCAAAGGTTCCATTAATTTTGGATATTTCCCCTCTACAATCTGTTTAAGGGCAGTGACAAGATATTTCCTGAGTGACCTGTCCCTTCTGAAAAGAATACATAACCTGAACGCCAGCACTTTTTGTCATCAAGATGGATGAGGACCCATTGTTGGTCAAGTGTGACAGGAGCTGGGCCCCATCATTAACCATACCAAAGACAAACAAACTTCTAGAGCGTTCCTTTTACCTGGCTGGTGAGTCTACTATAAGGGTCTTCATCTATGCGTGCCTGGCATATACTCCCCAGATTTCTAAGTGCTGGAACTATGTGAACAAGCCCACGCATGTTTTTGTTATCCCATTCATTGGAGAAGGAAATGGCAACCCACTCCAGTGTTCTTGCCTGGAGAATCCCAGGGATGGGGGAGCCTGATGGGCTGCCGTCTATGGGGTCGCACAGAGTCAGACACGACTGAAGCAACTTAGCAGCAGCAGCAGCAGCAGTGGATTTTTAGAATTTTGGTATTGAAATTTCCTTAAGGAAATTTTTTACTTTCCACAGAAATACAAGAGTGCCTTTTCAGAATGATGGAATTTTTATTTTGCTTTGGAGAAGGAAGAGTCTGAGGGCTGTTTTGAGTGTGTGCGGGTGGACAGTGGTAGGAATATATGCGTTCCCAAGAACATTTTGGCTTCCTAAGACTGAGAGCACTAAGGTAATTCTGGCTTCTGGATTTGCCTACTTGAGGCATTTCTGAGCCAAGATTAGAAAACTGGAGCCAAAGATGAGAATCATGTACCATTTATTGAGAGGAGAAAGTCTATTTGTATTAAGACTCAGTCTCCAGAAAAGGATGTCTAAAAAAGCTCAACAGATATTACAAAATGCTGAAGACAAAATTAATTTTAATCCGTTTAAATTTAAAACACAGATATTGTGCCACCAAAAAAAATGTTTAGGAGGAGATAAAGGTGTTGCAAATGATGCCAAAGCAAAAACCTGTGGGGTGTCCAACACCAGAAGACTGGAATCCCTGTTATCACTGATACCCTTGTAGACTGTGTCTTTATCTCTTTCACCCTGAAGGTTCTATCCAAGCACTCAGAGGAGGATTCCTGCATTTCACTTGTCCTAGGAGTCAGTGTGCACAGAGTACAAATTATGGCTCACACTGCCTTCTGATAGTACTTTTCAGCTTTTGGGACTAAGTACAAGCTCTTTCTGGTGGTGAATTTTGTTACTGCATCCATGTCAAATGTGGGAAACCTACTAAAGAGATCTTTTTTCCCCCAGACACTTCTTTTATTTTTTGCAAAAATAGAGACAGTAGCTTCTAACATGGTGAGCAAGCATGCACTTCATAGATTCTGATGAGTCAAGAATTTGTCTTATTCAGAAACTCTTAAGTCACTTAAAAGACCTCAAGGATGAACGTAACTCTTGGATTGTCCACCAAGTGAGGAAAGCACTAGTCTAGTAACCCACTGATATTTTGCATTTGCTCTTTGTCATTATGTTTCTCAAAGATGTTCTAAACTCAGTGTTTTTTTTTTTTTTTTTGCTCAGAGCAGACTCAGAAAAGAAATTTCCTCTTAGAATAGTAAAACAATCTAAAATAGAGAATTAATATTTAAAAAGACAATGATTTACAATCTCCTGGCTGTCCATTAGAATAACTTAAAACAAAAGACTTCTGATAAAATGTGTTTCGTGTTTTTAGTGACAAGTCTTTGGCAATTGGTTTTGTATTCAATGAGAGAAAAAGGAGTGAAAGCGCCCCCAACTCACATCTGGCAAGTTCAGGAAGTATCAAAGGAAAGGACTCAACTCTAGGTTAGCCACAATTGAAAATCACAAATCGTCTCTAAGCTTCAGTTTTTGTTCTCTAAAATACAGGGGTGTGACCAGATGACTCCTTAGGTTTTCCTGTTTTGGGACTGCAGTTCAGCAAATGGATGTTGTGTGAGTTACAAAACAATAAATGAATAGCTTTAGGTCAGAAAAATCGAACTTAAAAGTGATGCTTAAAACAGACAGACCTGGCTCTCCAGTTCTTCTAGAGTATTTTTTTCTTTGTGTACTTAACCCAAAATATTTGATAAAACTTCCAAGTATGCCTCATTTTTTGTCAGGTGATACTATTCATTCATAAACTAAGTAAAGAGATAAATATTTTTAAACATAAACATTTCCACAAAATATGTAAGTGCCTCCAAATAGGAGAAAGAGATGGTTGGATGGCATCACCAACTCAATGGATATGTGTTTGAGCAAGCTCTGGGAGATGGTGAAGGACAGGGAAGCCTGATGTGCTGCAGTCTATGGGGTCACAAAGAGTCAGATATGACTGAGCGACTGAACAACAACAACCTCAAGTGAAAATATATTTATTTAATAATATATGATAGGAACTACATACATATATTGTTTTATCAGCCTGAATTTATGAGCCTGAATAAAGTAGTTTAATCAGGCCAGTCTTGGGTACTGGTGGGCAGCACAGAATGTGCTATGATTTGAGGAGGTCTGTATCAGCTCCCTGCACTCAAAGAACCTTGGGTAAAATGCACCCTTTCACAATCACTAGTTTGGATTAACATTTTTCACTTTTAAAACAAGGGAGAAAAGGGCAACAGTAAATATATGGAGCCAGCCATAATCATTCACATCTCTGTTTGAATTACTTTAATTTGACTGCTTTCCTTTTAGAGTTTATGATCAGTTTCACTGAGCACATTGGGGGAGGGGCAGAAGAGAGACAGATGCCCAGCTACGTGTAACTAGCGGGTAGTGTGAAAGGGTCTAGATGTTCAAGGAGCAGGAAAGAAAGACGTTTCAAAGGCTGGAATAAAAACTCCTGTTTTAGAATTTTCATTCCACATCTGTTCATGTAGTGCCCTCTACATGCCTGGTACTGTGCTGAGTGGAAGGGGATAGTTACAGTCTTGCCTAGCTCATTCTATTTTTCTCCTAGAAATGCAAATAAACATGAACAATATACTTTCAGATATTCAGAGGCTATTCTGAATTCCAAGTAGTAAAGTCTCTTTGGTATACTGTATTTTGAACTTTTAGGAAGAGACATTAATAATTTAACTTTGAAGTGAACTACAGTGAAATGATGTAGAATTAAAAGCATCACAAATGCTGCTAAAATATTTATGGAGACTCTATTTTGACTAAAGGATTTCAGCTATGGAATGACTTACGTCCTAGTTTCTGAGATCTCAGTTTACAGAAGGAACCAAAGCTGAAACCAAATTTCACAACTGTGCTTTTCATTATGAAAAATTTTCCATGTCTTCTTTTTATGAATTATTACAATGATGTGTCTAGATGGTCTGTAGCAGTATTATACATTATTTTCATATAATTCTTCCATAAACATGTGGCAGATCTTCATGGAGCCTTTGAACATTAAAAAAACATCGGTGAAATGGTGAATGCCATTTAACATAGTAAATGCATTACTCAAGAAAAGAAAAGCCCTGATGTTGCTAATTATAGTCATGCTAGAAGTTCAGCATGACTTCCTCTAAACTTGATTGATTCTGCATTGGTCTGCCCTAATCACAGTGAAGGTATTCACTGTCCCTATCTTGTGGAGGAGAGAATCGACAAGGCTTTCTAATAACCCCCCAACCTTGCCTGCTGTTTGCACACACGGTTACTGGAACCACGGTGCTGCATATAATCCAATAAGGCTCACACCAGTCAAGATCTATGTAATCAAGGATCTGAAAGAACATTCTCTGCATTAGATTCAGTCTCTTTTAACTTGTACTTCACAAAACAAACAGTCTTTTTAGGCAGAAAGAAAATGTATGTCTGTCATCCAAAGTACATATGAAGTCATGCCATGGACTGACAGCTGCAGGCCTCTCAAACACTTTTTAAATCCCGCCACAGCTCCGTTTCACTGTAGAAGTACACGAGCATTTGGGGAAAGCCAGCATTAGACAAAAGAGTGGCAGGAAAACTCTGCAGTTGATTTTGCCTGCACTAAATACCCTGTTCTGATTGCTCAGGGTAAGAGGATGACACCCGTGCTGCCTGACATTCTACTTTCTAGCAGAAAGCTGAATGAGAGGATCAAGTACAGACTCTCAAGCAAACACCAGGTGTCCAGACGTTCTCAGCAACCAGGGTGCCTACCAATCCCCTCTTAGATTCCAGAAGAATTCAAATCTGAAATGCTCCACCAGAAGGGCCATCAACTACTGGTTTAGTCCATCTTCACTAAGAGCTCTTTCTCCTTCTTTATAGGAAATAAACAATGATGCAGAGTTAGGTGTTCTTTAGAGGGAAAGAGAAAATCGAGAATCTTCTTTGCCCTCCCCAAGTTTATCAGAAGAGCTGGGAGTAGTGCCATGGCCAAAACCAAACAATATTCTGTAGAGACTATGCTTGTATAATATACTTTCTTAAAATATCCAGAGAAATCTTTCGTAAGTCAAAAAGAAATTTTAGAATTTTAGGTTTCTATCAGTTTCTCAATTATCCTTAAACTCATTGGGGTTTATTCATTTTTTGTCTCTGAAATAATTAATTACTTCATTCTTGGACGAATGTTGAGATAAACCAGGTCATTTAAAAATAGAGAAATCATCAATCAAAATCTATTTCACAGCAATGACACAAGAGCAATGTGCTCTTGGCCTGTTAACACAGTTTGGTTTATCTTTGATAGTAATTCTATTTTTCTGTCCCATTTTGGGATCCTGTAACATTCCCTGTGCCTTTCTGTAGCTTCCAGGTCTCTTTCAGCTGAAAAGGAAATAAACTTTGAGAAGGCATTTGTTGAGAATATTTTATTCTTTGCCAGTACACAGAGCCTCACATAAGAATTGTGTTTGGGTAAATTAAAAAAAAGAAAGTGAATAAAATTCCATTTCCATTAAGAGCTACATTCATGTGCAAAGACCTCCAATTAGAGTTCTATAAAATCAATGATGCTTTGATATTTGGTTCAGAAATCATACAACACAACTGGCACAATAGTTAAGAATTTCTGTTTCTATGTTAATTTATTTTAGATAGTTTTGCCATCATAGCTAAAATGAAATGTCAGTTAGTGCATATAATTTAGAAATTACACTTAAGTCTTTCAGAATTTAAAGTAAAAGTCAGATGCTCTCCCCAAAGAATAAAAACTGATTTTCTCCAAATGAGCATTGCTTTATTTCAAGAAAACTTCTCTAATTCCTACTTAAAACCAAAAGGGATCACCCAATTTTGTGTATCAGGGAGTATGTGGAACAACATATTTTTGTCATAGTTATTACATCAGGCAAATATACTTTATTATAAATGAAAAAAATATGTGCCCCAGGAGTGATCAACCATGTAATCTAGCTGCCTAATAAATTCTTCGTTGTGGCTGACTAATCCTTTGGGAAATGCCACATTCATTCCTTGCAAAAATGAGGGGACTGGCTTGTACCAAACAAAGAATTTCTTAAAAGCAAAATGAAAGGAAACAAAACAAAATCTTAAGTTTGTGGTTGATCAAATTGCAAAACAAATTAGGCTCTACTGAACCAATTTTCTCTGGCAAATCTCAGAGTACGTATTTTAGTTATTTGATCTCCAAGAATTAAAAAAAAATTGTAGTGTCACCACACTTAGTATGTCATCTAGGCATACTTGATGACAGAAAGAGGGGGGATCCTTTTCTTACACTTCTCTTTTTTTACTCTCTTTGTTGTAACAAACAGTACTGAGTAAAAGGTTATTATGTTTTATTATCTTTGGTGTCTTTTAAAACTGTTCAGATCAATCTGGCAACATTCAAAAAGAATGACTGGTTCACCAGGAAGCTGATTTCTGAAGAGAACTAGAGCAGCCTACACAGCTGCTGTTCTAGAATGAGATTATTCCTGGAGGCTGGGAGGCTTGTAAAGGTAGATACAGGCAGCCCTGAAGACAGAGGGGAAGACTGAGACATGCCAGTTGCTCCTGTCTGCTCTGGAGGCATTGCAGAGGGAAGGCAGGTTATCCAACGTTGCCGAGCTTGAGTTCCCAAAATGTAAGGTGGAGGATAGTAAGACCCACTGGCATAGAGCTGTGAGAGTAAATAATATGTGCAAAAGGTCCAGCATATATTTAGATCATAACAAAGGGTGACTACTATTATTACAGTTGGTAGCTGTGTGTTTTTACACACTCAGAGTTTATTTATTTATTTTTTATACCTGCAGGGAATAATGATGAGAAAAGGCTAGAATGGTGATGGCTGAATATTTTCTTAGTGGATATTAGATGGGTTAACAAATGATAGGGAATGTGGGCATTCTCTTTCTTTTTAAAATAAAGACTAAAAGCTAAACATACCAAAGGAAATGAAAGGAATAGGGCTGTGAATGTCTTGGGATGCTGAAGGAGCACATAGCAAAACAATGAGCTGAAAAAGTACTTAGGTGGACCTAAGATTGTCTTTGAATCTTATTACAAATAAAATTTCTGTGCTATCCTACTAAGTTATTTATGATTTAATTTGGCATTACTTGAGAAGAAGCAACAAGATTTATTGGACATAAGGAGGGTCTTACTTTTGATCAATTCATTTGCACATACTGAAAGTACCTATGACCAGCTACCTTAAAAATGTGACTAATATACCAGCTAGCCTCTAAAGGTAACATATCACCAAATGATTTATTTGGTGATAATTTATTCAACAGATAATTACTGTGGGCTTTTTTTAACTACCCCGTAAGGCGGATAGGGAAGGCATGGTGCTCACTTTTTTCAGAAGAGGAAACCACTACTCAGAGAGGTGCAATCACTTGCCTGAGGTTGATGTACTTGAGAAACTGACTAGAGCCTCACTTCCCACTCCAGTAGCCATCTCACAATGAAAGAGCACATGCTGGCTGACTGCCGCTGCATACGTATGGTGTAAGGAGATGGTCATAACGCATAGCCCTTGTGTGAAATCTTAATTCCCTGAACTGGCTGACCCATCTTACACCTGGCTTGTATGGTCTTCATCTTTCCCTGTACATACAGCTACTGTCATACTGGACAATGGGAACGCAATTCAAAGACTGCTTGAGAATCATTCCTCGGTGTTCAAAACTTCCTTAGCTGAGGCTTTTATTTCTTAGCATCTCTAGCTGTCCTAAGAGAACTTGATAAAATGAGTTCTTCTAAGGCTGGTGCTTGCTGTGCTCTGCAACCTTCTTGGTCTTTGAGGGCATCAGTGTCTATGCAGTCACACTGATTTCACTAGAAACTGACCCTAAGAATTGACTCTAAGAACACACAACCAATGACACTACAGTTTTGAAAAAATAAAAAAAAGTTGTTTCAAGTTCTTCCTTAAAAGACCTTTTGACAACAGACTGTAGATACCAGAACAGGCTGCCATGCAAGAAAGTCAGCTCCCATCATGGAGCACGTTAATGTAAAGATTGATAACAACACAAGAGGGTTGTTGTAGGGCAGGTTACTACACAGGGAGAGGGGTACCTGGGTGTGTCACTGTCAACTCCAAGATTCTTCAAAGTGTCCCATGCAAGTTTTATTTACTGTTGGATCTAGAATTCATGAGAGAAATAGCCACCCAAGTTGGAGATTCCACCTTTTAAGGTAAAGAAAAATAGTGTCTCACTTGTCAATATCCATTTATGAATAAAATTCTTATAAGGTGAACCATGAGACAAAGGTGGAAGTGTTCAAATGAGAGGTGAAGAAGAAGAAGCTCTAAGGTCACACATGGGAACCCGCCTGTTCTGGGCTTTTGTCTTTCATTCAGTTTTCTCAGCAATATGTATCCTAAGGACTCTCTCAGCAGTGACTGGGCACAGTGCTGGGCTCTGGGGTTACAACCACTGCAGAGTTCCAGGTTCCCATCTGATGTCCTATATCGTGTCAGCACAGGAACCCCTGGCTCCTGGCTCCATGTCACCAGTGGGCTCTGATCTCTGACAGGAAGACATGCCCTAAACTCTGTCAGGCCTCAGTGTTCTTACCAGTAAAACTAAGGACTTTGATTACAGGACCTGTTTGTTTCCTTTCAGATCAAATATTTAAAATAATTCTACTTTATTCCATTATATGGAATCTACTTCATTCCATGTTCCTATTTGGCCATTAAAACTTTTTAAAAAATTTTACGTTAAAAATTATTTCACTATTTGGTTGAGTGTGTGGCCAATGATCAAAATGTTTAGGAAGTTTTACAATACTGAAACTTCATATTATGGCTCTTCCTAGAAGCCATTTTCTAAGTTTATAAATAATCACTCTGGTTTCAAAAAATTTTTTCCAAAGCTTTCATCCTATATGGACATTAATCATTGTGACAGCCTTACAGAATGAAAACTACCATTTTAAAGCCCAATTTTAATCATTCATGGAAAAATATCACGTTAGAAATTGTCTAAATAGAAAAAGTATGAAATGTAGCATTTCTATCTGTATTATTACTTTTTGAAAAAGGTCCACTGAGTCTGCAGAAATTGTTATAATGAGAAACAGGCCACAAATTGAAACCTCAAAGAAGACATCTGATTGACTTGAAAAATAATTGGTATCTTTCCACTTAATCTACATTAATGTAAACAATAAATCTTCTCTTAAACAAAGATTGTGTGAATCTTCATTTATCTTTTATGACAAGAGAGCAAAGGTTGTAGTTTAATGAATGGAAAGAAGCAACAAGGTCAGTTTTAAAAGCCTCACAGGTCAAATGTCTGACATCAGTGAACATTAAAAAAAAAAAGAGAGAAGAAGAAGAAGCCCTAACATCGTAATTTCTATTTTAGTCAAACCCACTAGGGTCCAGCTAAGACTTCAAGTAGCAGGAAAGAAAACACCATAATTTAGTAACATAGAGACAAGCAATTGGAATGGCAATATCCTTTTAGGATGCATTCACCAGCATTTTGATAAGGTTGAATTAGGTAGATTTTAAAATAATTTTGAAGCTTCAAGTTTTGACAGCTGACAAGACTCCCTGGCACTGATAAAGGGATTGGAAAAAGAAGAGCACATACTTTTATTTTACATATGCATTGATTTTCTCCCAAATGGAAGACCTCTGTCATCTGAAAAGGTTATTCATAGATCCAAAGAGCTGATCAGGGTCATTAATAACAATAGTAAACTGATCATCATTCCAATGGGACCTGACAAGTTTCTTTTCAAAGTGGATACTAATGTATTGATGCTTGTGAAGTTCATTACAGCAGTAATAAATCATTAGTCTCTGCAAAATGATTTATAAGATGGTTGAAATGCATTACAATAGACAGAGCTTTGCAGGCACAAGAAGGCTCTTGCTGTTTTACTGAAAGTGTGATGGCTTACAGTAATTAGACACCAGCACCAAATCTAACACTACAAAATACACTATACCTATGGTTGTTTCTTGTTCGTTTAAAACCAAGTTTTAATTCAGCACAGCCTTGAATTACTACTGTCTTACAAAAGTTTTAAAAATTATATTTTTGTTTATTCTACAAAGGTTCATTGTGACTCCTGCTAATTGAATATTTTTTTAGCTTCACCAAATAATACTTAGAGCATTTCTAGTTGCAATTATTCCCTTAAGATTATTTGCATGCATAATAACATGCAGAGAAAAGCATTCTCAACCATTTAACATTATGAACTAACACTGTAATGAAGTGATTCATAGCTGAACATGGGCTGAAATGTTTATTTCCAAACATGTGTAACAATATGTCTTTAATATACCTATAATGCTTTCAAGAGTTAGATGTGTTTGCAGGTACTATTTGTCCTGCAGAGAAAGAGGAAAATAAGCTTAAGATAAAACAGTATTAACCTTTTTCAGAAAACAGGAAGGGCTTTCTGATGGTAAGGGTAGTTTCACCATTACAACAGAGAAATGGGTTCCAGATGATGTCCATTTTTTTAGTTTGGGTGTGGACTTAACGAAAAAGTTGTTTTATCCTCTGTTGCCCCTATGTTTATTGGGAAACATGGCCAAAGGACTAATTTCATGGCTGCTCCTAGCCATTTTAAATGAATCACCTAACATAATTTTCTCCGATTATAGTAGTTCCATTAGAACCTACCTGTTGCTACTCCTGACTGGGAAATCAGAACAAGTGTGCTTACGTGCGAACAATCTCTTTTCAGAGTACTTTAAACTACGTATGAAATCCCACCTCTTGTTTTATCACCTTTCTCTAGTCGTCACTAACAAACTTGTTCTTACAAAATAAGGCTATTCAGATAAGAATAATAATTTATTTGGCATTCTGAAGAGTTTTACTATGTTAGTTAAAAAAAAAATCAGAATGTCAAATACATCCCCAAGTGATTTTCAATCTAGATTTCCTTATCACCTGTCCTTGGCTGTTTACAGGATTTTTTTGTCATTTCGTAACAAAGACTGATCAAGCCCATTTTTAAAAACAGCATCCTGCCCTGGAACATTAAAGGGTAATCTGATGCAATTGATGAGTGGATTTTCAGAAGTTCATTGTTATAAGCAAGTCACAAAGTCTATGCTTCAATGAAGCCTTAAAATATTGTGTAATATGGCTGTCATTCCATGAATGCACATATAATATTTCCTGAAACTTCAATCAAAGTGATGCCCTAGAGTAGGATATTTGCATTAACCTGTGTTTTGCTGAGGTATTGAATCATGACTTCACTGACAACATACTCTTGAGATGGAGACCTTGCATATAATTGCATGCTGAGGTTTCAACAATTTCAAATATTGGTTTGTGTGTCACAATTTATTCCTGATGATTATCCCAAAGTGAATTCTACCAATTGATTGTTACTGCCGAGCCTAGACTAGGGACAGACCCTAAGTTGGAGGAGACAGCGAGCTTCTTATTTGTGTCTGTTTCCATCCAGCCTTTCTCAGATGGACTCAGCCTCCACTGAGCAGGATTGGGAATCCCTAGCCTGTCACCTCCCATCCTTAGCATTCTTAACATTCTCACAACAGTATCAGATACTAAGAAAGACTACAGTAGATATGAATGCCGTTAATTTTAAAAATACAGCTAATTCTAGTTATTTTATCAAATTGTCTCCTAAGCCTATTATTTTCTGCTCTAAATTATAGTAATTGATAGTCTGAAACCACAGCTACATCACAGTATTCGATGAAAAGCCATCAGAGATGCATATGGACTGTGCATATATGTATGTGTCTGAAGCAGATTTCTTCCTAAATGAAAAACAGATACTCTTACATCCCTGAATAAATCTTCCTTGGTCAAGATGTATTCTTACTCCTGATTTCTGTTTAATATTTTAATTAGGCTTTTGCATTGATACTCATCAGTGAGAGTAGTTTTTAGTGTGATTCTCATCAAGTTTTGGTACCAAAATTGTACTCACTTCATATCAAAAATGTTGCAATTTTCCTTTCTATGTTGATGCTTCAAACAGTTTTTAACAGCTTTAAATATTTGTTTGAATTCCTCTACAGCCATTTAGGCATGTTGCTAATTTTATTAGGAGAGGGCAGTATTCTTATTTTCTTCTTTTATAACTTACCTATCTCTTAAATCTAACTTACTTATTTCATTTAAATACATTTTATATATTTACTGACATAAGTATTTAAGGCTAAGAATTTTCCTATTAACACAGCATTAGCCATAGCTTATAGATTCTGATATGCCATATTTCATTTTTATATTTTTAGAAAGTCTCCAACCAGATAGAAAATATAATAGAAGAAAACATCCAATTATAACAGCATCATGATATATAAGAAAAAACCTTAACACACTCCTGAAAGCCACGAAAGAAGCCTTGAAGAAATGGAAATGCTTAACATATTCTTGAAGAAAAGAACTTAGTATCATTTTTCTGTTGATTCTCTACAAGTCAGTTTAGAAATATAGTATAATACCAATTAAAAAATACTAGGAAATTTTTGTTTCATGAGGTTGGTCAAGTTATCCTAAGTTCAAATAGAAAAAATTAACAGAAATAACCTGGAAGAGCAATAAGGAAAGATTAGCAATAACAGATACCACAATGCATTAAAACACTGGAAAAAAATCACCACAGAATATTAGTACAGGAATGGAAAGATCATAGAATAGAAAATCTGGAAATAAGACTCAACTATATGCATGAATTTATTAAATAGAAAAGGCACCTCAAACCAGTGGATTAAAAATGGATATTCCATTCAATATATGATGAGTCAACTGACAAAAATTAAATTGTATCCATACCTCCTAACTCACACCAGGAAAAGTTCTAACAGACTGTTTATGAAAAGAGGAAATATGAATGGCTCTTAATTATATGAAAAAATATACTTAGATTTTTTTCATTTGACAGACTGACCAAAATCTGACAGAATGAAGCAGACACTAACATTTAGACAATGATAAAGTAGCCTGTTACAAAACCTATAAAGGGCAATTTGGCATATCTATTGGAATTACAAATGCATACGCTACATTCTTTAAATCCAGAAATTCCACTTCACTTGCTCTCATACAAAACACTTGTACAAGACTCCCTAGTGAAACACTGTTTGCAATAGGAAAAACTAAAACTGGAACACCTTGCAACAGGAGACTGGTTAATTGAGTTACGAAGAATTTTACACACTGGAACACTATACAACCATGAGGATGAATGAAGCAGCTCTGTACTTATGTGAAAGATTTCCAAGTGAAAAAGAGGAAGGGAGTAGTATGTCATCGTTTGTAAAAAGAAGAAATGGGGAGGGAATAAGGATCTATAAACCCTAGAGAAAGATGGAAGAAACAATGTCAGTGGTTATTTATTTTGATGATGGGGGAAATGGGAAGATAGAAGATTAAGGGAGCATCCTTTGTGTTAAATTATGTGAATTTTATTAATCATTCAAATAGCTATATTTAGAAGAAAATGTTAATAGCAATACAAAGTGACAATTAGGGACTTCACCGGTGGTCCAGTGGTTAACACTCTGCACTTCCAATGCAGGGGGCACGAGTTTGATCCCTGGTCAGGGAATTAAAATCCCACATGCCACACAGCATGGCCAAAAAATAATAATGATTAAAAAATGACAATTATACTATAAAAAATCTATCAGTAATAGATGAATCTCCTGTAGATATTTTGGAGTAAGATTTTACATCTTAAGAGGGGGCTTATCTAGTGGAAATCATGGTTTAAGAAGTGAACTTCTGTGTCCAAAAAAAATGTCACAGCAAAGGTTTCAATCTTCAAATGCCTTACATTTACTTTAATTAATATTACTAAATGTGTATTTCAAAATCAGTTAAAGGTACATTATTAGTTTCCAAGAGTTCAAAATTCAAACTAAGACTGAAGTAATCTCTTAACAGCATTGTAAAAACAAGGATTCCAATTTTAAAAGCTTAGAGGTGCTATATGTTATGAGATATGACTCACACTTTCCCAGATGGCTATGTATTACAGGCATACCTCAATTTAATGAATTTTGCTTTATTGCATTTCACAGATAATTCATTTTTTACAAATTGAAGGTTTGTCAGATGATGATTAGCAATTTTAGAAATAAAGTACTTTTAACTTAAGGTATGTATACTGTATGTTTAGACATCATACTATTGCATACTTACTAAGTATAGTATAAACATAACTTTTATATGCATTGGGAAACCAAAAAATTCATGTGACTTGCTTTATTATGGTATTTGCTTTATTGCAATGGTCTGGAACTGAACCTATGGTGTCTCCCAAGCATGCCTGTACTCACCAAAGATGGGTGTGAAAATAGAAAAATATTTTTAAATCATTATGTTGGTAGAAAATCCGAGAAGTAAGGTATAATTGTCTTAAACATTTTATAAAACATTTTACGTCCAGAACTTTGACAATCATCTTTTGGGGGGCTCCAATTAAACATAAGATATATTTGATAATACTTCAATTCACTTGATAAATATGAGAGTTATTATGTACAAGATAAGGTTGACACTCTACACTGTGGAGAATTCAAGGAAGAGGCTAATGTAGCTCTGATGTTCAGAGAGCTTACAGTATAGAGGAGGTCCTATGGGGCTTTCCAGGTGGCTCAGTGGTAAAGAATCCACCTACCAAGCAGGAGACATGGGTTTAATCCCTGAGTCAGGAAGATTCCCTGGAGAGGGAAATGGCAACCCACTCCATTATTTTTGCCTGGGAAATCCCATGGACTCAGGAGCTTGGCGGACTACAGTCCATGGGGTCACAAAGAGTTGGGCACAACTTAGTAACTAAACAACAACAAGAGGTCCTATGACTCCTTGACAGTTAGAGGTGTAATGCAGTAGACCATCTTTGGAGAGCTCCACAATGTTTTGAGGGTACAGCTGCAGGAGACAGACCACGTTCAAGGTAGGAAATAAGCTGAGGACTAAAGAGAAGTAAGGCTATGAGGGGGGGTGGGCAATAGTTCACACAAAGTCTCAGGGAAGACAGGGCCACCGTCCTGCACGATCCAGAGGATATGTGCCAAAAGTGGCGGTTCTGCCCAAGGGGTATGTATTTTTTTAATGGGCAATGAGGAATCCATCAAAGACTTCTGAGCACTGAAATGACACAACAAACCTATGTCTTAAAAGAAGTATCCTCATGTTTTATCTCTCTCTCTCTTTTTTTTTTAACTTTTTAAGCCATGCCACGTGGCATGTGAATAAAGGAGTGGTGTAAAAGAAATAGTTTAAGACCTTAACATTACTCCAAACAAGAGATAATCTTTTACTTTCCTTTGCTTGGAATGGGTAGAAATCTCTCACATTGGATGCTGGTGCTTGGAATGCTAATGAAGAGACAGAAATAGGCTTTTGGAGGCTAGGGTGTGGAAAACGTGATACTAAGGTTTCGGGTCTTGGTAACTAGGAGAGTAGCAGTAGCTCAGGTGAAGCTACGAGGAGGAACAAAGTATAGAGAGGAAACTGTGAACTTGGGGTGTTAGCTTTTTGCCACCCGGCGGCGGGGGGCATTCACAATGCATCTGAAGTCATGGAATAGAGGCTGAAAATGAGAATAGCGTGGGAGATACCAATTGTCCATCTCCTAAATGTGGCTGTGGTGGAAACTGCAGGGCTGGCTGAGATCACAGGGATTCAGACACACGGCACTATGGTGGCGGTTGGGGTGGGGAGTGCTCACAGGATGACTGGCAGGAGAGAAGGGGCCGGCGACAACCTGGAGTCACAGACTCACGTCCAAGCAGAAAAGGATCTAAGAGCTCAAAGTATTTTTCCCTTAAACGCATTGATCTCTAAGATCTTCCCTTCCTCACATTTTCCAATTGAGCAAACTGGGGTCATGACGGGAGAAAAGCAAGACCAGCGGTTTCCATCAATTTATAGGAGGAGATGTATAGACTACCTTTGAGGTCTGGGGTGAAGAAGAGAGGAGAGATGGGCAGTACATGAGTAAATAGCAACCCTTTGGAACAACTGCTCTTTTAAGCAAATAGGAGACCTATACACATTTGTTAAGTAGGAGGTCAGTCCAAAGTACGACACCCAATGAAAACTGAAAATGGTAGTCACTCAGTTGTGTCTGACTCTTTGTGACCCCATGGACTGTAGCCCGCTGGGCTCCTCTGTCCATGGAATTCTCTAGGCAACAGTACTGGAATGGTAGCCATTTCCTTCTCCAGGGGATCTTCCCAACCCAGGGATCGAACCCAGGTCTCCTGCATTGCAAGCAGATTCTTTACTGTCTGAGCCACCAGAGAAGCCCTGAGATACCCAATATTTAAAGATAAGGAGGAGTATGGGAGGACCAAGTATACATTGAGACATGTTGAGTTTTTTCCCAGCTTTCTTGAGATATATTAATAATTGATGTAAAGCTATTTAGACATGCTAATCTTAAAAAAAAAAAAAGGAAGGAGTGGCTTCTTCCTCGGGAGCCAAAGGGAAGGACCAATGAGAGGAATAAAATGGCATGCTGTGCTTTAAATGTTCAGCCCTGTGTAGTATGTAATTTCAAGAACACGAAGGCCAAGAGCATTGTGCACGCTGACCTGCTTCTCACAACGGTGCCCAGTAAGGAGGGCTCCCCCCCCAAAGTAGTCTTCCTCCCTCCCTCCTGATCATCTCACCCTGAGGCCTACAAAGGGAGACGAAACAGATACAGAGAGCACACTTAGGAAGGGAAACGCCACACGGAAAGAGTTTGTGCTAGAACTAAGATTCCTTCATGATATGAAGTTCAGCTCCCTCGTTGAACTGAAAGCTGGGAGCTTAGAGAGACGGGAGGACTTGATTCAAACACGATTTTAAACACAGGAGCAGGGCTATGTTTTGCACGTGAGACAGGCAGTGCCTTTCTTCTGCTTCAGCAGACTTTGCCGTGGGAAGTGGGTGGGCTCTGTGTTGGGTAATAGTGTTCCACAGAGGGCTATGGCGGGCCATCATTTTTATTTACATATGTTGGTCCTCAAATGAAGTCACCCGGATTCTGCCACCCAGCACACTTTCTAAACCATTCATATTCATAGCGCTCTGTAGATGGAATTAGATAGTGAGACTGCTATTGTGTGAGAAGGAAAAAAAACACCATTCCTGGGTGGGAGCCATTTCTAAAGAGCTTACTCATCAAGCTTTACAGAAATTTCAACAATTTACTGTTGTTATAATTGCTTTGCTCCACTTGCTACTATGCTGAAAGGCACTATCCAGCCTAACATTTTGGTTCTCAGTGTTCTTTCATTTTACAACATTCCTAAGTGCAAAGTAAGGCACTCAGTGATGGGTCAATTCCAGGATGAACAACATTCTGAATGAGGCAGATCTGTGGTGGTGGTGGTGGGAGAAACAGACAGACACATAGAGGATTTATTAATAGGAGACATTTCCTTCTCCACTTACAATAAAACTGCTTTTCCTGGTGGTTGGTGGTTGCGTTTTTCTGGTGGGCATTGCAACAGTTAAACTGAACAAACATAAACTTGAACTATCCTGATATTAGATTGAAATTCATTTGGATTAGAGTTGCATGAAGGATGTTACCTATACTGTACTAAAACTGATGAAAAATGAATGGATATGGCTTTTAGGTTCCTTTTGAAGTGTCACATGGCCAAAAGAACTCTGCTTATGCAGGATTTAAAGTACTGAGTTAGAGAGAGAATGCAAAACCACACACACTGGTTATGCTTGATTCAGATGCAGCCTATGCACATCAGTTCTTGGCTAACTGTGTGGACTGTATTGCTTCCACAAGGTGGTCTCTGGAGAAATGCTATATTGGGAATCAGCTTCTCATTGTTTTTAGCCTCATTTATGCATTAATTCTGTATGACTGTGGGCAAGTCACTTAATCTCACAGCTCCCCACTTCAATTAACTATCTAGTGGAGCACCCTACTGCTCAGGAGAGTTAGAGCAATTGTGAGGACTAAATATTTAGAATAGCAAAGATGTCAGCAACCACAATATAAAATGCTATGTGGCTGCTGCTGCTGCTGCTAAGTCACTTCAGTTGTGTCCGACTCTGTGTGACCCCATAGACGGCAACCCACCAGGCTCCCCTGTCCCTGGGATTCTTTAGGCAAGAACACTGGAGTGGGTTGCCATTTGCTTCTCCAATGCATGAAAGTGAAAAGCGAAAGTGAAGTCGCTCAGTCGTGTCCGACTCCTAGCGACCCCATGGACTGCAGCCTACCAGGCTCCTCTGTCCATGGGGTTTTCCAGGCAAGAGTACTGGAGTGGGTTGCCATTGCCTTCTCTGATAAAATGCTATGGAACTACGTAATTACTGAATCTTAGAAATAACTAGAAGCAGATGAATTTGTTGGTCCAGTGCCATATGCTTCAGGTCAAATAAAAGTTTAAGTGCAAAAACATTGTCTGTATTACTCTACTAAGTTGCTTTATTTATTTTGCCCAATTGCCATTTAACCCAGAATCTAACTGCTTTGTGTCTATAGTAATTTTGTAAAGTTGTAATTTTAAATAGGAATCATGATTTACCCTTCAGATTGCCCCCAGTTACTTACACACACTCAGCACGCACTAGTATAAATACTGGGAAAAACTGAGTCCTCAACAATTTCACTCTTATCTTTAGTTTGAAGAAAATATTTATTTCCCTCAAAGACATTATCTTTATCTCTTTTGTCAGACCAATGCTCATTCCCAATTTTGCCCATTTCCAGATGACATTCACTGTTGCAGTGGTTTCTAAGTAACATGTATCGTATGTCCTAGAAACAGCATTTGCACAGTCTTTTCAATAGAGAACACATGATTTAAAAATCTTTAGTCCATAATTATTTTTAGTAGATGTTTATATAAATTTTTTAACTTGCCACACATCCAGTACAATTATTATCTTCATAAGCCTGTGTTTTACTTGCAGAAAGTAACAAAAGCTTTCAAAAACTTTCCTTCAAGAGACAACTGAACATCAGTATGTACCTTAAAACTGTTAAGGATGCAGATGTAAAATGAATGAAAAGACTTTTAAGTATAAATGCATGACGTAGCAAATTCACAATATGCCCTGCTTCTTAATCAACAGGTAAATCTGAGAACTATCCCAGTTACGGTGGGGAGACATTCACTATCCCTTTGCAAACTAGATGCACTGTTTTCATCTAAGGATCACTTTTCAACTGAATATAAATTGTCTTTCCTAAAGTAAAATGGGTCAGTCTTTGGCTTACTGCAAACTTGATTTGCGAGCTTGCTTCCTTTGCTAAATTGCACTCAAGTTCTTTGAAGTAATAGTATGATGATCATAACTCAAAGTTGCTTTGAAAACTGAACCCCTTGCTGTACTACAAGCCAATCGGATTTGCATTCAGTGACTCTGTTGATTGCCAACCTTGTTGCAGTTCTGCAGTGATCTGGGCAGGTACTATAGACACATGGCAACATTTAGTTCTCAAAACAGCTCAGTGAGGGAAGTTCTACTATCCTTACTTTGCAGATTAATTAATAAAGGCTCTGTGAAGTTAAGTGTCATCCAAGACATGGAAGAAGTTGAGCTGAGCGTTATTGATACTGATTTTAAACGGTGAGAAGAAAAAACTAAATTAACATCAGCTTTGATATAACAATGTATTCTTAAAAAAAAAAAAAACCAGATATTGCCTCATTTAGCATTCATTTGGGCTTCCCTGGTGGCTCAGATGGTAAAGAGCCTGCCTGCAATGTGGGAGACCCAGATTTGATCCCTGGGTTGGGAAGATCCCCTGGAGAAGGAAATGGAAACCCACTCCAGTATTCTTGCCTGGAGAATTCTATGGACAGAGAGGCCTGGCAGTCTATGGTTCATGGGGTGGCAAAGAGTTGGACACGACTAAGAGACTAACACATCAATCATTTATCTTTCCTAATAGGTGCATAATTAACAATTCTGAGTATGCTAGAGCTCTTATTACTTGCAATCTTATTAGATTCTAGTTGAGCAATCTTCCTCCTATTTTTAAAATATGACTGGAAAACAAAGAAAAATACTAGGAGAGTCTATCTTCATAAACAAAAAGATTGTAGTTATTATTATTACTTTAATGTAGAACTCCTGGGTACTATGGAATTAATTAACAAGTCAGAAAGACAACATCCTGTGTGGACAGCGGCTTTCGGATACATTCAGTAGAGCATAAACTATATATCATAAATGCATGTCAACCACAGGCAGATAGGAACCCACTGTACGGAAAAATTTATCACTCGAAATCAAAGTGTAACATCAACTAAAACTCAGTAATGTGTTCCCTGCTTCTTTTTGACCTTCTGTTGTTGCTTATTTGAAGATCTTGGCAACTGTCAGTGATGGAATATTCATGAGGCTATAGTCATTCCAAGACTAAAATGTTAGATTCTGCCACTTTTTCACAGATGAGGGTAGAAGTGGGATTTCATTTAAATAGAAGTCTTTTTTTTTTTTTTTCTTCTAACACATCCTACATACATGAGTCAGGAACAATTGTGGTTGAACCATGAATGTAATTTTCATGAATGATAAATCCTGTTTGCCCTCTTACCCTGGATATTTCTATACTTTTTTTTTTTTTAATTCTACCAGTGGCTCAGCAATCCATCACAAGATTGTCCAGCTCTTGATGTCTTGTGAAGAAAATATTTCTAAACAAAATACTTTTTGTGTTAAAATAGTTATACTGGTTTCCCATAATTGTAAGATAAACTAATAATAGGGTCTTAAAGCCTGGTGGGCTACAGTCCACGGGGTTGCAGAGTCGGACACGACTGAGTGACTAACACACTCACACACACAAACTATAGCAATATGAAAACATTTGATAATAAATCTGATACAAACATAAAAATATTTTCAGGCACCTTTCTCTATTAAAAGTCCTTTTTGCTAGGAAGCACATGGTAAATACAAACAGAATGTATCTCATAATTCTATGCAAATATTAGAGGGAATTTCAATTTGGCTGTCTCGATAACTCCATAGGATTATTACAAGTGTAATAGTTTTATGTTCAAGTGGGATTCTGCTGTATTAGATTCAATGTTAATCAAATCAGCCAAGCTCTCTCTGGAATTTCAATTTACACCTTTGCAAAATATTAGCAGTGATTAATATTTGATTTATCCATATGTTTGATTATTCAGCTACACATTAAAAAAAAAGCCTCTCACCTCTCAATGCTATATTCTTTTATGTTTAGTTATGCTAAAAACACATTTTAGTCCTAGTAGCTTATCATGAACTGTGGTATGTAACTATTAATGCATTGAAAATCAAAGCAAAATGTATTCTGTTATTACAAAACTTTTGATTTTGGAAAGCAAATCAAGTTGTTTCTAAGTGCAAAGTATTTGCGATCTACTATCATAGCATCATGCCAGAATGTCTCAGGAGATACTAGTGGGAGGCTCAAGAAAAAGGTTTCTGGTGCAGGGGATAAAGGCAGCATTTGGGCCACACCAGTGAATAACAATCACTTGGGCTCACACACTGGCTTGAAACCAAATTGTCCCTTCACTTCCCAATCCAGTTCCTTCACATGATTCCTCTGCAATGGAAAGTGCAGGGGTGGAGTCTGCTGATACACCAGGCAGGATTTAGAGGTGTTTAGCCTCACCCCAGCCTTTGGAACTGTTTGACCTTGGGAGGTCAGTCTAAGACTCAATGTTGCACAGTTGTTACTTAGATTCAGATTCTGTTTTCTCTTGAAAAGTGAAAGTGAAAGTTGCTCAGCCATGACGCACTCCTTGCGATCCCATGGATTATACATGGAATCCCATGGATTATCCCATGGAATTCTCTAGGCCAGAATACTGGAGTGGGTAGCCATTCCCTTCTCCAGGGGATCCTCCCAACTCAGGGATGGAACCCAGGTCTCCCACATTGCAGGCGGATTCTTTACCAGCTGAGCCACCAGGGAAGTCCAAGAATACTGGAGTGGGTAGCCTATCCCTTCTCCAGTGGATCTTCCTGACCCAGGAACTGAGCTGTGGTATCCTGAATATTTAACTTATATGCATAGTACATCATGAGAAATGCTGGACTGGATGAAGCACAAGCTGGAATCAAGATTGCCGGGAGAAATATCAATAACCTCAGATATGCAGATGACACCACCCTTATGGAAGAAAGCAAAGAAGAACTAAAGAGCCTCTTGATGAAAGTGAAAGAGGAGAGTGAAAAAATTGTTTTAAAACTCAACATTCAGAAAACTAAGATCATGGCATCCGGTCCCATCACTTCACAGCAAATAGATGGGGAAACAGTGGAAACAGTGAGAGACTTTATTTTGGGGGGCTCCAAAATCATTACAGATGGTGGCTGCAATTTCAATGAAATTGAAAGACACTTGTTCCTTGGAAGAAAAGTTATGACCAACCTAGATAGCATCTTAAAAAGCATAGACATTACTTTGCCAACAAAGGTCCATCTAGCCAAAGCCATGGTTCTTCCAGGAGTCATGTGTGGATGTGAGAGTTGGACTATAAAGAAAGCCGAGCACTGAAGAATTGATACTTTTGAACTGTGGTGTTGAAGAAGACTCTTCAGAGTCCCTTGGACTGTAAGGAGATCCAACCAGTTCATCCTAATGGAAATCAGTTCTGAATATTCATTGGAAGGACTGATACTGAAGCTGAAACTCCAAAACTCCAATACTTTGGCCACCTGATGCGAAGAACTGACTCATTTGAAAAGACCCGGATGCTGGGAAAGATTGAAGGTGGGAGGAGAAGGGGATGACAGAGGATGAGATAGTTAGGTATCATCACCGACTCAATGGAATTGAGTTTGAGCAAGCTCCAGGAGTTGGTGACGGACAGGAAGGCCTGGTGTGCTGCAGTCCATGGGGTCGCAAAGAGGTGGACACACCTGAGCCATTGAACTGAACTGAACTCCTGCACTGCAGGCTGATTCTTTACCAGCTGAACTATCAGGGAAGCCCTGTTCTCTCTTACTGAGTATTTATTACATGATGGGTGCTTTTACACATTTAATTTTGAGACTAGCTCTCTGAGGATGGCAGTATCATCTCCTTTGAAGCAAACTGAGCTCTAAAAGGTCCAGGGACTTGGCCAAGGAGACACATGGTTAAGGGACAGCCCCGATCTGCACCCCGGTCTTGTCACTCCAAGTCTGATGTGTTTTGCCATAAACGGTGCATCTTCTAATGACAGGGCTTGTCCTATTTATATCACAGAGTGGTTGTGTAAATCTAATGAGATCAGGTAAAGGAAAGTTCTTTGTAAGCTACATAGAGCTGTAAAGTACAGGCTAACAGTCATTTCTTATCTTTACTTTCCTATCTCCCACTAACTGGTTAACAATAGCATCAGCTTCTTATGGTCGACCAGGGAAGACCCAGACCTCAGAGATAGTCTCTTTAGGCAAAACACTAATAATCAATATAAACAGACTCCCTCGTTTTTCAATTTTTGGCCAGAATCTGTGCTTTAGATGCCAGCTTTTTAAAAGAACATAAATTTTCTCTTTTGATCAGCACTTTGAGACTTGTGCAAGCAAAACGATGTCTGAGGCTCACACACAATTGTGATAGAGTGCTCAAATGTGAACTTCTTTACCTTGAAAATGAGAAAACTGAGTCAACTGTAGAATTTGCAGAGAGGGAAATACCACTACCCTAGTTTTAGTTAAGGGAATAACATAAGATAAGCTAAGCCCTACACTGAAGTGAAGGTCTGAGGATGTCAGTTGGAAAACTCAGGCTCCAGAGGAGTACTAGCACTGAATTTAATGTCTGAAATCACAAACTTGTTTGCCTACACAGATCTGTCTCAACAAATACATTTTCAGTGCTCTTTCAGTTGGTCTGTGAAGATTGTGCCAAGACGGTCATTTTAAGTGATGATCCTTTAGTTGCTATCAATATGAGTAATTATCTTGTATAAAATTCTTTCCATTTACAGTGATTAATAATATTTTCATTTGCCTCCCACCCCCCATGAAACTACCTTGCTCTGCCCTGGGCCAGGCTTGAACTGAATAGATACCTAAGGACTAAGAAGTACCTACTATTCACCCAGTGGAATAAACATTGGTCCAACATAGCTCTTTTTTCAACCAGAGATTATGTTATCATAAAAATGAATCACGTACTGAACAGTTAGAAGCAATACACTACACAAAATGGCAATTAAAAATGTAATGCTTGGTATTTAAGTAATATAATTTCCATACATACATGAGTAGATGAACACATATGATGCTATATTATGCTCAGTAGGATAAATATAGACTATGGAATATTCTAGATATACACATAATGATAATATAGGAACGCAGAAAATGAGTACCCAAAAGAAAAATCACACTTGATGTTTCAGCTCCCATTTTAATAGTTTCTGTTTTAAGACGTTTTTGTTTCCTCAATTTTTTTGTTGTTTACAGTTTCTATGAACCTAAGCAGAAGATCTAAATTACTTTAAATTGAAAAAATGCTCATACAATACAACAATTTCAAATATGTACTTATAGTAACTTCTGACACCACCTATTCCTGTCATACCAGTGTATTTCTTGGGGCAAGAGACCTGCAAGGCAATACTATACAGACCATAATCTAATCATTGCAAATAAGGAAAGCCCAGTAATGACAGAGAAATATATATATTTCTCCATGAGGACAGCATGGTAAGATGAAGATGTTTGAAACAATAAAGTTAAATAAATTAAATTGAAGATAATGTATAACTGGTAGAGTTTTTAGTAAATATTTAGACCTTTGTTAAAATGAATTTTACAAATAGCCATGAGTAAGATTTTGAAACTCCATTCTTCTCTTGCATTTCATTGTCAACATAATGTTTCTACAGTTCACACAACCAAAAATAAATCACTTTAACCTTATACCTTTTACAGCATCAGTAGATTTTTGAGTTATATCTAAGGCCATTCTTAATTAGCAACCAGTAATGGAATAGCTTATCCAATATTTTATTTCTTCCTTCAAAAATCCACATAGAATTGTTTGGTGACTTTGCTTTGAAGAAAGTGTCTTTTATTACTTATTTTAGTACAACACATTAAAATCAAATATCTCCTGTAGCAAAACGATTCAAGTCCCTGGAACTCAAATAATTTTCTAATAAAAAATGCATGAGACAAATAAATGCACTTTATGTTCCACAAGAAAAGGCAGTTTCAACAGGCTAATGCTCAGAGAAAATTCATTTTATCAACCAGCCATTTCATTCTTTGGTGCTGTTACAAGCTCCTTCCAGTTGCTAGGCAACCATAATTCATAGTACCTTTTAATGGATACTCTGCTACTGCTGAGAACATTAAGGTGAAGAGAATAAATGCCTTGGGTGAATCTTGAAATCTTTCATTATGCATGTCATTCTATTTCTGTAATGCTATAATGCTGAAATGTTTCTGTGGCAGGAAACTGGGTTGTAGTAATTGCATATTCCACTCATATATGTTTTGTAAGCAGAGCAGCACGTACTTGTCTAAAATGAGTTATTTCAAACATGATTGAAATTGGACTTTTCTACTTCTAAAGGTAGTAAATAAATCTAAAGAAAGAAAGAATAGGTTTAGAATAAAATGTCTTGAAATTTCCAGGAAGAATGAAGAAATCTTACAGCACAAATCAAAAGTAATCAAGCTGGTTCAAGCTTGATCAGAATGGTTTATAAATGTGTGGTACATATAAGTTGAAAGGTAAAAATAAAAGAATAGGTGAAATACACTACAAGCTTTAAAACAATCCAGGCCAACTTCGTAAATAGGTATACACAACTAGTACCACTCATGAGTCCAAGTTTTATTGATTAAGACTGGGAATGCATGCATCATGTGTACTTTTCACATTGTTGTCAAACGGACAAGGAATTATACATATTAATATGTAGCTGTATTCATTGTATAGCATATGATTTTTGCTTTAACTCTAAACATTGTTTTAATATTTTCAACTAACATATCTATATTTTTACATTATAGATTCGTTTTATTGCATTAAAAAATAAATCTAGGGTTTCCACATAGGGCAATCATCAGTAGAAGAAATGTGACCTTTTTCCTCTTTTCTCCTTAATATGGGGTACATATTTCTTCCAGTGCAAAAATAACAACATTTTTCTAATAGGTGCCACTTTTAATCTGGTCACCGTCAATTTCTGGACTGAAAGAGAACAACCATGCCACTATCTTCGTGCGTTAATGAGAAATGAACAATCTGATCCAGCATCTACATGTTAATCCAAACATGTGGTTCTCTCTTAGTGGCAGCTATAGGGGGCTTCTTATAAGAGAACTGGTCGGCTCACCCAGACATACTGAATCAGTCTCTGGAAAATGGGTGTTGGTGGGGGAAGAATCTAGATTAGGGCTCAAACTCAGGCTGAGTTATCAATGTTAAGTCTGGCGGCTTCTCCAGTTGTAGAATTTGGGTACTGTTTTAGGTTTGTTTTGTATCAGTGAACTTTTATGATTATAAGGATATATCTTACATGCTGTCTGGAAAGATGAGGTAGTTGACCATGTTATTTTGTCAAAAATGGGACATAAGACCTTCTGTCTTCTGATCATTTGGATTATTTAAATTCATTTTTCTTTCAATAGCTGTATGAATTACATCTACTGCTTCACAGTAAAATATGGCTCTTTGTTTCTTTCTCATTCCATCCTTATGCCTAAAAATAATGCTGAATAGCCTTTGTGAGGATTTGAAAAATCCAGCAATCTTTTCATGAACTCCTGTGAACTCTACTCAGTATCCCCTTGCTTAGAATAACGCCAGCTCTACTAGTTCTCTGTGTCACCCCCACTACAAAGCTTTAAAATGACTTTGTACTACCCTCTGCTCTCACTAACTGCTGGCTGGAGGCCCAGTCTGAAGCATGAAAATGAAAGTAACTGTCCTAAATTTTAAAATACTGTTTACTTTTTAAAAAATATGTCTTTGAATGAAGCTTAACCTTTTATGTAGAGCACTAACTGAGCAAATAGGATTCATATGGTCCATCCAGGCACTGATCACAGAAATTAAGAACTGCAGAATTCAGGCAGAGTGAGACCAGAAGCCCTGGAGTGAAGACAGTTTTGTAAGAACTGGTGCTGTTGAAACACAGTATTAAACAAATGCTCCAAGATGGGTGTTAAGGGAATTTACTATATTACAAATGTGTAGTGGACTCTTGTTTTAGATGGGGTGTTAAAATTGAGGGTCTTGATCATATGCTATCATTAAAGATCCCACGGTGAATGTACTTCTTGTAGAAGGAGGCGGGTTAGTCAAAAGTCTGGACAAATTCCAGCTATGTAATTACATCCTATCTCAATTCCCTGTGTAGTTTCAACTAGAGAAGGTATTTTTCAGTTCTAATCCAAAATTCAGACACAGCTTTTCTCTGCACTACTAAACAGCTGCTGCATTTTTACCCCCAATGGTATTTAGAATTGGACTCTGATGGGTTTTCCATCAATTTCAGGAATGTTCATCTCTGCTTTCCAAGTTTAATAAGGGATCTTTCTGAATGTTGGCTAATATTTACATTATTAACACTCTTACCAAATTGGGGGCACATGGTAAACATAGAATTTCTGAACAGGAAGAGACCTTGAGGTCATCGAGTCTTGCATCCTTTATTCATGGAAGAAAACTGAATTGCCAATAAATTAGCAAATATCCAGGGTATAGTATGTGGGCTTAGAAATATTTAATTAATGAATGGCCCAACATTACACAAATACATGATTTTAGATCCAGAACTCTTAACCCTGGACCTTGGCCTGATCAGCCAGGGCTCTTTTCACTGTTCTATTTTGGGTTTTCTATGTATTTCTAATAAAATGGATTCTCTTATTCCTGTTTGTAGAGGTTAGATGAGCAGCAGTGTAAAAAATGAACCATACTGCATTCCGTGGTGGTCCAGTGGTTAGGACTCTGCACTTTCACTGCTCAGGGTTTGGGTTCAATCCCTGTTCAGGGAACTAAGATCCCACAAACCACACAGTGTGGTCCCCCACCCCTAAAAAAAAGTTAACTTAAAAATGAACCAAACAAGTGACACCAAAACCTTATTTTAGCAGTTAGGTAAGAACGTATGTTTAGGCAACGGGTGTCAGATTCTGTTTTATCAGGAGATGTACGGTGTATTTCAATGAGAAAAATATTCAAACACACTGATTTGAATGGTTTTGCCAAGAAACAGACAGATTCTGGGTCCACAAAATGCTACACAGTAACAACACACAAAATGCTTTTTTTGTTGTTAAATGTGTGACTTTTTGGTATGTGTATTTAATATCTATCTTTCCTATTAGATTGTAAACACCATGGTTGTAGGGACTATATATATACTATTTTATTTACTGTTTTAAAGCACAGAGCCTCGTGCCAAGTAGGGGGCACAATAAATATTTGCTGTTACATTATTTAGGGGTTTTCCAAGTTTACATTTATGATTTCACTCCACTTCATAGCCTGCTGGGCACTGGAGAACCATGTCCACCTGTGGTTGAGCTCTGGTAGTCCACATTTGCTGGCACTCTATTGAAACAAAACTACCAGTTCCATCCGGATTCCTCACAGGCTCCTAGATTACTGCTGTATTCCAACAGTCACTTCTTTTTCACTAACTTTTTTTAAGTAGTGGCAGCAGCAGCCTAACATGGTAAGGCCCTATTGTCTACTTTTTCTTTTCCCATGTTTTGCTAGCTGATGATGAATTATTCTCAAAGTTTCCATGAGCTCACCATGACTTCAACATGCCTGTCCCACAGTAGGAGCTGAATGAATATTTACTGACGAATGAATAAAAATAAAACAACCAAATGTGAATGAATGGAGAAGACAGAAGGAGGCTCAGGGACAGCCTCTGGTCTTCATGCATGGTTTTTCATGTAACCATTTAATGTCCTAGAATTGGGGCTTCCCCATCTGTAAAATGGGAGGGAAGTGACTAAGCATCAACAAGTCAGTCCACAGCTCTGAAAGCACAGACAGGCTTGACTTTCAAACCCTTCACCCTGTGACAGTGGTGCCTGGGGCTAAGCAATGAGACAGTCAAGGGACTGGAAGTCTGGCAGCGGATGAACATGTCTTTATCACACTAAAGTAGGTAACTGGCCACTGAATAATTTGAAATTATTTTCTTGCACTACCACAAGGGAACAATTATTTTTATTAGTTGAATGACCACTTTTCTAAAAAATTTTCACCTTGAAAGGTCTCACTCACATAGACAATGTTTCCCATTCAAAACTTTCCTAATCTGAAAGCTGTCCTTTGGGGGAAAAAATATTTAATTACAATTTATCAGAGATGCTTTGCTTTGTTTTAAAAATGGAAAATAATAATTATGCTGCCAGAAGATGACCAAGGTCATTATCAGTAATCTTTGTTATCTTGGCTGGATAAGACGCATAGGTGGGGATTTTTTTGGGTCAACAATAAGCTGAGAAGGTCTCCTATAGCTTGTGCTGAATTTCTTCTTGTTCTATGAATCAACCCAAGTCTTCCCCATGCAAAGCATGGGGACAGGTTTTCAGTGATTACACAAAGCAAGTTCCCAACATACACCACAGCTTGCACTACTCCTTTGTACTGTCAAAAGTGTAGAGTTACAATTCGGATTTCCTCTTCCACTATGTTCTGTTATCCAACCATCCGATTTGGATCCCATAGCAATGTTTAGTCACATTTCTGAATACTCTTTACCAAGATCAGGCTATATTTTGTCACAGTCAAGTCAAAGGCTCTGAGCAAGAATAGTAAAGTATCTCATAGTTACGCCCTGCCAGAATTTTGAGGCCATTTTCCTTTTAATTACTGTCAAATTCAATTTCACACCTTTTCATTCTTTGTTTAAGGATGTACTTTTCTAGGGAATATAAAATATTAACCGATATTTACACTTTGCAAAAGCTTCCTATTAATCTTTTTCTGAAACAAATTTAACTGTGAGTTCAATATTAATTGGAAGCTGATGGGAATGACTATTATATAAACAGAGAAAATGAATTTCCTTTCAAGTAAACATGCTTTTTCAAACTTTCTGTTTGGTCCAGTACGTGTACTGTAAGGGTCATGATAACTCAAGAAGAGCATGCAAAGCTAATATCTTAGTTGTGCAACGAGCAGAAGAAAGCAGCTTCTCAATATCATTTATCAAAGTAAGAAGAAAAAATAAAAACAGAGACCCATCCAGTGGAAGGTCACAGCCAATAACGTTTCTGCAAATAGAAAAAGGATTCTGGAGCATCAGATGTAAATTGCTGTTTGCTGAAGAATTTTAATGGAGTTCTACGTCACATTATAAAATGTTTAATTGTGCCCCCATTTTAATAACACCATCTGATTAAATGAAAAGACGCCTTGCTGATCGCAATTACAATCTGTCAAACTGCATATTTATTTACAGTTTGGTTTTCTAAAACCATAAGATAAAAAAAGAAAACTCTATTCAGCTTGTCAGGAAACTATAATTATTGTGTATCCTTCTGTCAGTTTCTGCATAAAACTTTTGGTCCTAAAATGGATCTAATTATATCTACATCAACATTTTTATAAACGCTACATTTTTTTCCTCCATCTCAGTGAAATCTTTGTCGTTAACTAGGAAAAACATATTCTCTCATTTTAAAAGGCATTAGCCAGGCTTGTTTGCTTTCTTTCCATCAAGATGTTATAAAATAAAACATCCTTTTCAAAATATAAAAATATTTGCTTATATCCCCCTCTCTCCTGGCATGAGATTACGAAAAAAAAAAAAAAAGAAAAAACCAACCCAACAGTTTTTGGCTGTTCTGGCAACACTGTTTGCGATTGTCTGGGATATCATGAAATTCCTTCAGTCTGCAACCATAAAAATCTCAGTCTTTCAGGGAACTCAAACTGGGGCTCTGTAACAACCTAGAGGGGTGGGATGGGGAGGGAGGTGGTAGGGAAGTTCAAGAGGGAGGGGACATATGTATACCTAGGGCTGATTCATGCTGATGTTTGACAGAAAACAACAAAATTCTGTAAAGCAATTATCCTTCAATTAAAAAAATTTTAAAGTAAATAAATTTAAAAATTAAAAACAAATCTGAGTCTCTTTTTCTAATTATATTCTGACATTCAAGGCCTAGGGATCCTCTGCAGCTATAGGCAGGAACAAGCTGCTGGAAGCCACAAGGGAGGAGACTGGTCACCTGGATGGCTTTCCTCTGAGATCCTCCCAACGTCTCCTCAAGCCCTGTCTGTTTCTACCGCCCATCTCCTTCCCAGGCACTCAGTGACTTCACCTTTCCTGAGATCGGGCACTTGTCAAACACCCCATGGAAATGTGCTTAACGCTGAATATATATCAAATCATGCATGTTTTGTTTGCCTCCTCCCCTTTAAGGTCCACTTTAGGAGAAGGGCTTCCCAGAATGGGCAGAGTATCAAGCATGATCACCCTTGAGCATCTTAGTATAAACGTACAAACCAGCAAGTCCTTCTCCTAAGATACTCAAGGATGATCATGCTTGATACTCTGCCATTCTGGGAATCATAATTATGGCTTTCAATTAACATGTAGTGAAAGAGAAGTGACTCCATTTAAAGGAGTGCCAGACGTGTTTCTCAGGCACAAAGAGAGCACTTGGGGTAGCTTAGGACAAGGGGCTGACGGTGATTTTCCTGCTGTCCGAACACTGACTCTGGCTTTGATGATATTCTCTAATAAGTTTTTGGATTATTTCAGGTTAGTAAATCACATGAACTTAGAATAAAACCAGGGCAATTCCTGGAGAGCATAAACTTGATGCTTAGGTTTTTTGTTTTATATGGAAAGTTTACACAAGGCAAGTAATATGAACCCAATTCAATGGTCTCAAATATGTCATCAAAAATACAGAAAGATTCAAACTTATAAACTGGGAAGAAGAATTGTGATGTGTTCAACATGAGAAAATTACATGATGTTAAAACATCCTCATAATAGAACTCTATAGTGACCACACTAGTGGGGAATCTAGAGGTTATATTCCCCACCGTTTACACATAACCCACACATGCAACCTAAGCATGGCCTTTATGATGGGGTTCCTGCCCCCGGACTGGCCTCGGCTCCCCTTTTATGTCTACCTCCAGGCTCCCAAACGTGCCACTCTGACCTCCGTGCCCCTTTCTGATAATGCTGTCCCTCGCCCTGAGAGCCTGCTCTGCTTATTCATCTGGGTTTCACTCCTCCAACAGCTTTAAAAGACATTTGAAGGCCATTACTAAATATGGCTGGGAGATTCATAAGCAATTTCTCCTATGTTCCATATGCAATTTGTGTGTGTGCGTGTGTGGTCGCTAAGTCGTGTCTGATTCTTGCGACCCCATGGACTGTAGCCCACCAGGCTCCTCTGTGCATGGGATTCCCCAGGCAAGAATACTAAAGGGGGTTGCCATTTCCTCCTCCAGGGGACCTTGCCCACCCAGGCATCAAAAACCTACAACTCCTGCATTGGCAGGTGGATTCTTTACCACTGAGCCACCTGGGAAGCCCAATTTGTTCATATCTCCTCCAAAACAATGATCATAACATGCTGTATAATTTGTATGCCTTTTATGTGATACCAGAGTCAAGGGAAATGGTATTACTGCAAGGCCTGTGCTGAGCACAGTGCATGGAACACAGAAGACACTCAGTATATACTGACTGATAATCCAACTGTCTTATTTATCCTTTCCTGAGAGACAGTCCTCTTGTCTCAAACCATCTCTTAGGGATAAAAATGACTCCAGCCTAAAGCACCCTGCTCAAGGCATAGGCAGTTCTATTTTATACAATGTTTTATTTTACAAAGTTGAAAACTGCCTGCAGCTTTCTCTCTTTTTTCATCATTTTGTCCTCCAAAGTTTCTCATTAACAGGATGACACTGTCTATACTCCCTCATTAAGAACTAGTAGGTTTACAAATTAGTGACTCTCAGGAAACCTAGAAAAGCTGTAGCTTTGTGGTTTTCAACCCTGGCTGCACATTAAAATCCCCTGACGACTTCTGAAAAAATACTACTCTTTGGATTCCATCCCAGAACAAACAGATCGAATGGCTTTGGGTGGGGCTCAGTGCCTTCTGCCTGCTGGTGAGCACTTTGGACAATAGAATTCGTGCTACTTAAATGGGGGGCCCTGGGCTAGAGGCCAGGCCTCACCTCTCAGGCCCCACCTAGACCTGCAGAACCAGATTCTACATTTTAACAGGGTCTCAATGATTCGCATATACATTAAAGTTGAAGAAACTTCAAATCTAAATCTCATTTAGATCTCAGATTCCCACACTGTCCATCAGGGAACAGATCATGTTTCTGAGTGGTGATGTGGTAGAGGCAGGAGAAACTGACCCCAGCCTCAGAGGCCAGGCTAGCACCAAGTTTAATCGTCCTAGCTGCCTCACACATTGTGCAATAATACCCAAATTTCACTGAGGATCTTTCAGGGTCACTGCAACGGTCCAGGAATCCACATGCAGATCATATGAATGTATGAATGTATTTAACAAAATTTTCCTGAGTTTATACGGATACTACTGAGAATCATAAAATACAAATGAACTTAGTAGCACTACTGAATCCTTGGGAACTTAACTATTTTTAAAATCAACAAATCTTGAAAGTTTGACTACTGTAAGGTTGGAAGAATTTGATAAGTTTTGAAATTAAAATGTAAAAAGTTTGGAACCTACTAGAGCTAACATTTTAAAGTCTGTCAAAGAAAGGGCAGATTTTTACTGGACCCTGTATGAACAGAAATAAGTTGAGGTTTCAATGTGCACTTAACTGGCTCTTTATAAAGTAGAGGATACTTTCTTATGTTTAGTACATGGCTCACATTTTGCTGGAGGATGTTGTGACAACATGAATTAGATTATTTGGGAACTTATTTCTTTCTTCTGGAATACAATTTTGGTATTATAAAGTAAGTTAATTGACGATCACGATTTGATTTAGCAAAATGCATTTTATAAATATCTTTTAAAGGACCTATTTCCTTAGTAGCATATGCCTGTTGAATTCTGTCCAAGGAAGGCACAAAGAACTAGAGCTTGTGGAGAGCTTATTATATTACTGTGTTTAGCTGTGTATCCTCTTCCCTGGGCCCTAGCTCTAGGCCTGGACACCCATCACTGGTGTTTATCAAGGAGGTCCAAAGAACAGCTGCAAATAAACACAATCATGGTCAAAATGTTGGTTGACTACAAAGACATCTCTTTTCCTAAATGTAAATATATTTCTATTCCTAAATATATTTCTATATTCAATTGGTTGGTGAAATATTTCCCGGTCCTCAGTTTGTTCTTCAGAGAAGCATTATTCCCTATTATGTATTTTGTAGTCTTTTTCCTTTTCACTGACAAATTGCACAACCTCTTGGATGTCTCCCAAATTCCCTTGGGAGTTTATTTCATCATTTATTACAGGATGGCCCATTTTAAGCAGTTTCCTTTGAAAGTGTTGAATGGGAACTCTTTAAATGGGTCACTCTGAGTTTGGGATCAAAGGTAGTTATTTAGTTTAATATCTTGGATGTGCAGCTGAAAAGATCACTAGAAATGTCCAGACACTCCAATGGTAATATGTGAAGCAGAATGGAAATGTAAATAAAAACAGAAATATCTAGTTCTGCTCTAATTTTTATTTTAATCCTGTATTATTTCTCTTTCTTATTGTAGATATATATGTACATACAAATATATTGACAATATGTGTACTTTTTCTTGATAAATTTACTCTATTCTAGTAATTTAAGGATTAAATTCATAAAATGCACAGCTATATAAACTATTAGACCACAGATAAGCCTAAATTGAAAGGTATGTATTATTTAGCATTGATTCAATATTGATATGGCAAAGTGAGGCTGGTTGTTTTGAACTGCAGTGGAAGATCAAGTCATCTCAGAACAGAAAAAAAGAAGAATATATAATACTCAAGCTTAATTACTTTTCAATTTAACTCTCCTGTTACCACTCCAGTTAAAGTCACAAGCTTGAGCTAAAATAATGGAATTTTGGTGTTCCAGAAAGTATCTTTGTAATGGACTTTGGTTGTTATGATTCCTTCTGGTTATGGAACTTTATCTTATCTGTCTGTCTCCACAGATTGTATCATAATTTTTCCTAAATTTAACAAATTCAGATTTTGAAAATCAAAGAAGTGTGATCTACTTTGTTTCTTTCATGAATTTAAATAAGATTTTCAAATAGACTGTTTTGCTCTTTCACAGGTGAAAGGAAACTGAAGACTGGGTTTAACTCATTTTACTAGCTAGGATTAGCTTATATCTTTAAAAAAAATTACTTTATTGATTCCCAATGTTGTGTTAATTTCTACTGTACAGCAAAGTGATTCAGATATATATCTAAATATTTTTAATATATACTGAATATTGACAAATACATATATATATATATTTAATATAGTTCCCTGTGTTACACAGTAGAATCTTGTTTTGTACCCATTCTATATATAACAGTCTGCATCTGGATTAGTTTATATCTTAAAGATAACTAGTTTAAATTCTGCCTATGATTTTTGTATTTTTTTTAAGAGCAGGATGCTTAGACTTACTTTTGTTTCTGCTGAGAAAGAATAGTATTCTTTGTTTTAAATTAAGTTACTCTAGAACAGTGGTTCTTAAACTTGAGTGTGCAACAGAATCACCCAGAGATCTAGTTAAAAGATAGAAGTCTGGGACCAATAGCCAGAGTCTGAGAAGGTATGAGGTAGGGCCCAAGAATTTACCTTTTAAAAAGTTCCCAAGTGATACTGCTGTTGCCCTGCACCTTGAGACTGCCCACGGCTCAGGAATGAATTCACCTTTCTAGACCAGCAGGGGCACACAGCATGGGAACACAGCTTCTCTTTATCTATCACCATGATCTTATTTGTGTCAAATAAACATACCCTCTCCTTTTTCTCTGTGCGCATGATGATTATGTTAACCTTGGGCCTTCCCAGTATACTTCAGTCATGCTTTAATGTTATGCAGAACTCCATGTCTATACATGAAATCCACGGAGTGACTCAGGAAAAGAATGGCAAACTGTTCAACTCCAACCATGCCTCCTTTGATTACAAACCCTCCATCTGTTCTCACTGACTGTTATATAACAAATGAAGTTCAAATACCTCCCTTCATATTCAAGGATCTGCATGAACTGGCCCCAGCCTACTATCCATTCTTTTATCTGTACTCCTCTATTGATGTTTGATGAGATATGGTTCTTTGCCAGGAATTATCTAAGATACTCCCACTTTACATGCCATCTCTCCTGTTCATTCATTTTATGATGTAATAAAATGAAATATCTTTGTTCTTTTGCTTTCCTTCACGTATGCCTTCACTTGCATTGTTCCCAATACATTGTATTTTTGTCAGTGTGGGAAATATTCCCCATTTCAAATTACTGGACTACATGATAAACGTTTGTATAACACCTAGCACAGTGTCTGGCATATAGCATGCTCTGGACTAGTGCTAGTTTTCTATTTTCTCTCCTCTTTTTCTTCATATTCTTTGTCTTTACCTTTAGTCTCATAGTAAAGTCATCTTGTAACTATTGCTTAGTTTGATTTATTCATGTCTTGCTTCCTTAGGAGGTATCTCACTGATTTCCACATTTTTCACAAGGGTAGCATTCTGCCTTGAAGCTAGTAGATGCATGGTCAAAACGTTGACTGTAACTATCTTTATTATCAATACCTAAAAGTATGAGAATATTTAAGATCTATTTGAAAGTGTGAAAAAATTTATTGTTGGACTTTAAGATGCTTGCCAAAAAAGGACAATTTGGATTTATTTAAGTTAGAATTTAAGTATCACTGAATTTTGCTCAAAGTTAGCTTTCACTTAGCCATTTTTCAAAAAAAAAATAAATCATGTCATGGTTATTGGAATGACAATGGAGAAAGAGCTGAGAGTGTGCTCAGTGGAGTGGAGAGGATTGTACGTGACAGGCAGCCCACCTGGCCTCATTCTGCAGTTGACTAAATCATGGAAACTGGTGTAAGTGCGTTTGTCAAAATGGTTACCCAAGGAAAACGGTGAAGGTTATAGTTCTAAACAGCATGCTGTCAATATCAATGGCTCCTTTATCCAGAAGCAATGAACTATGATGGGAAGAACCTAAAGACCAAGTCAGGAGAGGCTGGTCTAGTCTTGCCTCTGGTAGCTCTAAAAACTCAGGCAGTCCTGAACGGCCCTAAGGATTGACTTAATTATTGAGTTGTCAAATGAAGGATTCTGCTTAGTGATCCACATAACTTCCAGCTCAAATCTCCAATTCTGATTGTTCTTGCAAGACTAATACTACAAATAGGCAGAATCTCACTGCACTTTTTCTTGCTGTGTTCCTTTAAGAGAAGACTTGGGCAAATCTTTGATCATACCCATTCCACATTTACAGAAATTGTCTAGCTAGAGTGTGGTTCTCATTCAGAAGCATTTTTCCCTCAGAAGACATCTTGCCATATCTGGAGATTTTTCAGGTGCAACAATGAGAAAGTTTGGGGTGCTACTGGCATCTAGTGGGTAGGGGTCAGGGTTGCTGCTAACATTCTACAATGCAAAGAACAGTATCCCCCTCCCCAACAAAGAATTATTCAACCCAAAATGTCAAGGTTAAGAATTCCTGATCTAGACAGTAAGCTAGATAATAACTTCTCTGTGAGAAGTTGTTTTCTTGGCATCTATATTTCTGGGCACAGAGTAAGAGCTCAGTGTATGCTTGTTAGAACTAGAAAAAAATATTTTTAAAGTTTCTGATATTCCCAGTTCATTAATCATTCCTTTGAGTTAAGATTGTGAAGATTGCTCTAAAAATGCATCCATGACTCATGGTGAGTGACAGTGGACTGATCTGTTACCTGTGGGGCCACCTATTAAGATATAAGTCAGCTTTGTGAAGACACAGTCAAGAGAGGAAACCAGAGTTGTGAAGTGCCTTTCACTAGGGTTATACCACATATGACAGGAAATCTAGCCTGAGGGCTGAAGGTGTTCCACCATCTCTTCAAGATGTGCTAGCTATATTTAATTTTTGAAAAATTACATTAGTAATTGATTATAATGGCTATAACTGGTTATTATAATGGCTATAATGGTTATTTATAATGGCTATTATAATTGGCTATTATAATGGCTATTTAATTACTAATCTATATTGATATTAAGGATAAAGTAAGAATGAAGTTAAGAATGAAGTCTCCTAAAAGTCCATGCTGCTGCTGCTGCTAAGTCGCTTCAGTCGTGTCCGACTCTGTGCAACCCCATAGACGTCTGGCAGCCCACCAGGTTCCCCCGTCCCTGGGATTCTCCAGGCAAGAACACTGGAGTGGGTTGCCATTTCTTTCTCCAGTGCATGAAAGTGAAAAGTGAAAGTGAAGTCGCTCAGTCATGTCCGACTCTCAGCGACCCCATGGACTGAAGCCTACCAGGCTCCTCCATCCATGGGATTTTCCAGGCAAGAGTACTGGAGTGGGGTGCCATTGCCTTCTGACAGCATATTAAAAAGCAGAGACATTACTTTACCAACAAAGGCCCATCTTGTCAAGGCTATGGTTTTTCCAGTAGTCATGTATGGATGTGAGAGCTGGACTATAAAGAGCTAAGCGCCAAAGAATTGACGCTTTTGAACTGTGGTGTTGGAGAAGACCCTTGAGAGTCCCTTTGGACTAAAGGAGATCAGTCCTGAGTGTTCATTGGAAGGACTGATGTCAAAGCTGAAACTCCAATACTTTGGCTACCTGATGCAAAGAACTGACTCATTTGAAAAGACCCTGATGCTGGGAAAGATTGAAGGCAGGAGAAGGGGATGACAGAAGATGAGACTGGTTGGATGGCATCACTGACTCAATGCAGATGAGTCTGAGTAAACTCTGGGAGTTGGTGATGGACAGGGAGGCCTGGTGTGCTGTGGTACATGGGGTCACGAAGAGCTGGACATGACTGAGCTACTGAACTGAACTGAAAAGTCCATGAACAACTTCAAAGAAGATATCCACTTAATATTTCAACCTATATAGGCGTTGACAGGGTCCACAATTCATAGTTCTTTAAGACATAAATCTATATGACAGTTTTCCAAAGCCCAAATTGTTACCTATAGTTATAGAATGTCATAACCAAAATAGGTATGAGAATACATTTGGTGTGAAGGCCCAGGTAAGTTAAGAACTTGCCAGGCTCTTTCACTTATACTCCCAGTATCTCTAATTACTCCAAAATGAATTTCTCTACACAAGCATTCTCTTCCTGACTAGACTCCTAGAAGCAGAAATGGGAAAGAAAAAGAAAAAATTCCAAACTCTTTTCTGGCCTTCTCTATACATTTTGTAAATACTTCTGCAAATTATTTGCCTATCTATCAGATCTCATCAAAACTTTTTAATGTTAAAATTTTAATTGTTTTTCAATATTATGTCACTAAAGTACTTTTTAAACACGTCTTGGCCTCGTTAAATCTCTGAAGAAGGAGTGTTTTCAGTTTTCAAAGCTACTTTTCTATATATATTTTTTTTACCTTAATGCTTATACTTTGAAAGTATGTTTTAAGTCCAATCAACCACATAACTTTCATTCTTATGATGTTACATGAGCTAAACATCCCCAGATTTGATCATTTTGAGGAACTAGAATCAGACACCTTGGGATGGGGAGAATTCTGTGTCACTCTCTTGGTTCCTCATTTTCCTCTCTGCTGGATTGGAGAATTTGGCAGGCATCGCTGTCTAAGGCATCTGAGTTGGGAACAGTAACTGTTCTTAGTTTGTTTTGGTGGTTTAGTGACTTTAAGTAGTGACTTTTGCAACCCCATGTACTGTGGGCTGCCAGACTCCTCTGTCCATGGGATTTCCCAGGCAACAATACTGGAATGGATTACCATTTCCTTCTCTGAAGGATCTTCCTGAATCTGTGCCTCCTGCATTGGCAGGCGGATTCTTTACTGCTGAACCACCAGAGAAACCCTGCTCTTAGTTTAGGATCTTCCTAAATGAAGGAGTTATGTAAGTGTCCATTAACAACAGGAAAATATATATGGTTTATACATCAGTCTTCTTGGTGTCTCAGACATTTATGTGTGTTCTCTTGAAACTGTCCTGACTAGGCGCTTTACAAATTTAAGGCTCTCAGGATTGAAGTTTAGGAGGAAGAAGCCAGAAAGGAAGGCAAAAATATAAAATACATTTTAATCATTATAAATGAGCACACTTACACAGTTAGAGTGTGTATATATAATGTGTGTGTGAGGACATACATATACCAAGGTTTTGTACCTGTTGCTATGGAATCCCTGTTATATTAAAATAGGAAGTATGACCTTTCCTGCTGCTGCTGCTGCTGCTAAGTCGCTTCAGTCGTGTCCAACTCTGCGCGACCCCATAGATGGAAGACCACCAGGCTCCCCCGTCCCTGGGATTCTCCAGGCAAGAGTACTGGAGTGGGTTGCCATTTCCTTCTCCAATGCATGAAAGTGAAAAGTGAAAGGGAAGTTGCTCAGTCGTGTCTGACTCTTAGCAACCCCATGGACTGCAGCCCACCAGGCTCCTCCGTCAGTGGGGTGCCTTATGACCTTTCCTAGAGTCTTGAATTGCTTAAGAACTTATTTATTCCATCAGATATAATGCTGACTGCATAGGCATTCACTTAACAACTATCAAGTGGGTGCCTCCTATGACTGCTCTTCAAGATGTGCAGGACAGAGCAAGGATCAGACAGCCAAGATTTCCATCTCTCACAGAGAGAAAGGCAGTGGAAGGCAAATCACTAAGTAAACTAGATAACTCAGAAACAAAGACAATATTCATTCATTTTGTTTTCATGTGAGCTCTGCAGTGTTAACTCATTCCATAAAACACAGCAATGTGATGTGAGGTGAGTAGTGGTGATGGTGGCGGGGACAGTGCCACTTTAGACCAGTGTTTCCAAGAGGTAACATTTGAGCTGAGCGGTGAGTATGAAGATCTGAATCAAGAGTACTTCCAAAAGCTTGAAGGTCACTGGGTGGGAGAGAAGTGAGTGACAGAAAATCATCATGACTGCAGCTCAGTTACGGGCAGAAGAGTATGCGGCAGGGTCAGTAGCCTCAGAAGGGCCCTGAATATCATGCTAAGAAACATGGAATTTCTTTTTCTCCTTTGTCTCAGAAGCAATGAGAAGTCAGTGAAGGGTAAATGAGCTAAGAGCACACTGATGCTTGTGTGGAGAGTGATGGAGGGACAAGAGGTAGGAGAGGCCAGTGAGGATCCCAAGAGAAGATGGCACTGTGGACCACAGTGGGAGCAGTGAAGAAGCAAGCTATGTGCACAGACTGCAAGCATGAGGGAGTGAGAAGAAAAGATGAATTAAGTTTTAGGTTGAGCATCTGGGGTGGACAGTGATTCAACTCACATGATACATACTCAGTGAAACTCCCTCACTCCAAACACACTTCTCTACTTCTCCCTGTCAATAATTAGTCATTTATTGAGATCCTTTTCTAACTCCATCCCTATTAGGTAGCCTTCCTTGATTTCTCACATCATTTTAAAACTCTGTGATAGGAAATGCCATGCTTTGAAATGGTTGATGATGTTTTAAGTACAAAACTCTTTTGCCTTATTAGACACTCAAGACCAGGAGTTGTTACCAAACCTTTGGCATCACCATCAACATGCTCTGTCTTGACTGGAACTTAAATTTGTGTCCTCAGGAGAGTCCCAATTTTAGGCTAATCATCATTAGTTAGGTGCTTCACTCTCAAAACTGTGTTGGTTTGAATGATAAATTATATGGTAATCCTCCAGATGATAGATGCCCAATACTGCCTAATAATTCTTAAACTCAAGGCCTGTGTATATGAATGAGACACAAGGAGGAAAAATTGGGGTTCAATTTTAGACTTGGCTAGAGTTCACAACGGAGAAGGCAATGGCACCCCACTCCAGTACTCTTGCCTGGAAAATCCCATTGATGGAGGAGCCTGGTGGGCTGCAGTCCATGGGGTCGCTAAGACTTGAACACGACTGACGCGACTTAGCAGTAGCAGCAGCAGCAGAGTCCACAAGCAAGAATCGCTGATGCAGAATCCAACCAAAAAGCAGAGACACTTGGTACTGCAGAGATGTGAGCTCTGTCTGTCCACAAAGAGGAGACAGAAAAATGATGAACTGCAGATACGCGAGGAACTTTGTGCCTCAAACATTTTGCTATTTTAGGTAAGTGTACATTTGGTATAGTGACTCTGTGATTTTCCATTGACATATGAAATTGCAAAAGATGTAAGAATAAGGGGTTTCAAGCTTGTACAGTATGTGCTAGAGTTCTTATCACCTCTGTATTTTTAAACTAAGCAGAAATAGGAAAGGTTTGAAATGAAACTCCCTGGTAACTGTCAACAGGATTACTGTCTTAAATATTTGTTCAAATATTCTCAAAGAAAAGGATGTATAACCAGGTTTATTCCTTGTCAAAACATTTGTTTGCTCTCTCATGGACATAACCCTAATCACTTTCTCATCTCCTAAATTTCATGCCTGAGAGGCATCTCCTTCACAACTTGGACCAAGAGTGCTCTGGGCAAGAATCTTCTTTTCCTGGGCAGAGTGCAGCCCTGTATTCATGCAGGTGCTTATCCAATAAACTGTAATAAGAAGAACTCATGATTTTATGCATCATAAAGTTGTCATCGAGGGGCCTGAGGAAACCCTTTTGTGATCCACGATTCAGAGTTACGTGCATTTGTCTCCCAGTAGATGATATTTTCTCATCAGTAATGTGTTTCTCTCAACATTTTGATAGATTGCCTGGGGAGATTTAAGTCCTAATTTCGTCTTTTCTGGCCTTTGCAGGAAGCTGTATATCCTAGTCATTTCTTTTCTGTTTGCTTGTGCTTTTGGGAGTAATTTCACCTTCTTTTCATTTCGCATCATATGATGATTACAGAATGATGTAAGAGCCTGTGAGGACAATCAGGTTCCTCCCCTTCCTTGCTGTCCAGTGCTTTACTGGCAGACACACGTGGAGGAGGGCCAGCCCCCTCCCACCACAGCCATAGCCCAGGACTCTACCCTTTCACCTGGAACACTGCAACTTTCAATGGCAGGTCAGATGAGAAGATTCAAACTCTTAAAAGTAACCATGCTTAAAAGCCTCAGAGAATTAGCATCTATTGTTTTTTCTTTCTTCTTCTTTTTTTTTTGAAGTATAATTGATGTACAATGTAAGTTATGGGTATATACAGTATAATGATTCACAATTTTAATGGTTATACTCCATTTATGGTTATAAAATACTGGCTATTAATCTACTCTATTTTTAATTTTAAAAAGCCAAATTTTTAAATTAATATAAATAAGAAAGCTTTACTTTGCAAATCATATGACATAGAATATCAAATTTAATTAACTTAATAAAACCTCACATGAAAATTAAGGAAATCCTCAGTGGTAAAGAATTCACCTGCCAACGCAGGAGATGTGAGTCCAATTCCTGAGTTGGGAAGATCACCTGGAGAAGGGAGTAGCAACCCACTCCAGTATTCTTGACTGGAGCACCCCACAGACAGAGGAGTCTGTTGGGGCTACAGTCCATGGGGTTGCAAAAGAGTCATCTTAGCAACTAAAGAACAACAATATTAAGGTACATTCAAAAGAAGTAGCTATTTATAATTTACTGTGTAAACCTATGGTATGGCTTTACTTGTACTATGTCATTTAATCTTCACAACAAGAGGAAACACGCTCTCTCATTACCTGCATTTCACAAATGGGGAACACGCTGAAGTCCCCTGTTACAGGTCCTGCTAGGAAGGGCCTATCTTCTTGTAATCACTGCATGAGAATGGAACTCTGAACTTCATGAGGTCATGTCTGGAATTCTCCACCCTCAGACATTCCTGATTTCAGTACTCTTTCCATTGTACCAATGAAATGTGCCAACATTCTATCTTTTAAACTACTCTATGCTCTAAGAAGTAGCTCTTTTATACCTCTATACCATGTTTAGAGGACTGTTTTCCATAGCTGACGCTCTCTCACACTGAGAAGCTAATGCGGCATGCATGCACTCATCCAAATAGACAAGGATAGTGTGTCCCTCTCCTGTGGCTGTGGGGATGGGCTATGTGACACATAAAAGCACTCAGCCTAAATAACTATCCTGGTAGGTACATCTGAGACCAGGTCCTGCTTGGAAATCCCTCTGTAGGCAGCTGAGTGCCCAGGGAAACTTGGATTGTGAATCACTATGAAGACAGAGTTTTGCCAAGAGAACACACTGGTCGTAGCAAATACCCTCTTCCAACAACACAAGAGAAGACTCTACACATGGACATCACAAGATGGCCAAAACCAAAAATAGATTGATTATATTCTTTGCAGCCAAAGATGGAAAAGCTTTATACAATCAACAACAACAACAAAAAACCCCACAAGATCTGACTGTGGCTCAGATCATGAACTCCTTATTGCCAAATTCAGACTTAAATTGAAGAAAGTAGGGAAAACCACTAAACCATTCAGGTATGACCCAAATCAAATCCCTTTTGGAAATGACAAATAAATTCAAGGGATTAGATCTGATAGACAGAATGCCTGAATAACTACAGATGGAGGTTTGTGACATTGTACAGGAGGCAGGGATCAAGACCATCCCCAAGAAAAAGAAATGCAAAAAGGCAAAATGGCTGTCTGAGGAGGCCTTACAAATAGCTGAGAAAAGAAGAGAAGTGAAAGGCAAAGAAGAAAAGGAAAAATATACCCATTTGAATGCAGAGTTCCAAAGAATAACAAAGAGAGATAAGAAAGCCTTCCTCAGTGATCAATGCAAAGAAATAGAGAAAAACAATAGAATGGGAAAGACTAGAGATCTCTTCAAGAAAATTAGAGATGCCAAGGGAATATTTTATGCAAAGATGGGCACAATAAAGGACAGAAATGGTAGGGACCTAACAGAGGCAGAAGATATTAAGAAGTGGTGGCAAGAATACACAGAAGAACTGTACAAAAAAGATCTTCACAACCAAGATAATCACAGTGGTGTGATCACTCACCTAGAGCCAGACATCCTGGAATGTGAAGTCAAGTGGGCTTTAGAAAGCATCACTACCAACAAAGCTAGTGGAGGTGATGGAATTCCAGTTGAGCTATTCCAAATCCTGAAAGATGATGCTGTGAAAGTGCTGTACTCAATATGCCAGCAAATTTGGAAAACTCAGCAGTGGCCACAGGACTGGAAAAGGTCAGTTTTCATTCTAGTCCCAAAGAAAGGCAATGTCAAAGAATGTTCAAACTACTGCACAATTGCACTCGTCTCACATGCTAGCAAAGTAATCCTCAAAATTCTCCAAACCAGGCTTCAACAGTATGTGAACCGTGAGCTTCCAGATGTTCAAGCTAGTTTTAGAAAAGGCAGAGGAACCAGAGATCAAATTGCCAACATCTGCACGATCATCAAAAAAGCAAGAGAATTCCAGAAAAACATCTACTTCTGCCTTACTGACTATGCCAAAGCCTTTGACTGTGTGGACCACAACAAACTGTGGAAAATTCTGAAAGAGATAGGAATACCAGACTACCTTATGTGCCTCCTGAGAAATCTGTATTCAGGTCAAGAAGCAACAGTTAGAACTGGACATGGAACAACAAACTGGTTCCAAATTGGGAAAGGAGTACATTAAGGCTGTATATTGTCACCCTGCTTATTTAACTTATATGCAGAGTACATCATGGGAAATGCCAGGCTGGATGAAACACAAGCTGGAATCAAGATTGCCAGGAGAACTATCAATAACCTCAGATATGCAGATGAGGAAAGCGAAGAGGAACTAAAGAGCCTCTTGATGAAAGTGAAAGAGGAGAGTGAAAAAGTTGGCTTAAAACTCAACATTGAAAAAACGAAGATCATGGCATCTGGTCCCATCATTCTGTGGCAAATAGATGGGGAAACAATGGAAACAGTGAAAGACTTTATTTTGGGGGGCTCCAAAATCACTGCAGATGGTGACTGCATCCATAAAATTGAAAGATGCTTGATCCTTGGAAGAGAAGCTATTACCAACCTAGATGGCATATTAAAAAGCAGAGATGAGACTTTGCCAACAAAGGTCCGTCTAGTCAAAGCTATGGTTTTTCCAGTGGTCATGTATGGATGTGAGAGTTGGACTATAAAGAAAGCTGAGAGCTGAAGAATTGATGCTTTTAAACTGTGGTGTTGGAGAAGACTCTTGAGAATCCCTTGGACTGTAAGGAGATCCAGAGTTTGAGCAAGCTTAGGGAATTGGTGATGGACAGGGAAGCCTGGAGTGCATAGTCCATGGGGTCCCAAAGAGTTGGACACAACTGAGTGACTGAACTGAACTGATGAAGATCCCACTAAGTGCTGGTGTGTTCAAATCTTCCAGCTCCTCCTCTGCGATAACTGTGTGTGGCGTTTGTATGCAGGGTAAGTGGGCCAGTCAGTGTACGGTCCCGTGCAGAGGTCTCATAGCACTGCTCTCAGGAGCTGGGGTGTCTGTAGGTTGATGAGAAGAAGGAAGCCATTGACATGGGGAGCTCTGCAATTCACTCTCGGGCCCCACCATTCTTCACAACGTGTGTCCTCGTTCACACTCTGGGCTCTTGGGTAGGGCCTTCAGTCCACGGGGGCATCTGAGCACACTGTTCCTTTGGGACTTGTCCTGTCAAGAGGCTTTGTGACCCTGGTTACATTAATTCATCATTATTGGACAGGAATGAAGAAAACCTAAAGTTTAGTCGTAATTCACTGTCCATTTCTTTGGCTTTTATCCATTCCCTGTCACACAGAACATTCAAATAATTATGAAGAGACAAATTGATACAAACATATTAGAAAAGGTAGTAGGAATTTAATAAAGAAAAGGAAACATTTTGACCTAATTTCAGATCTGCTATCCTTGGCAAGTTGCCCAGAATTTTTACTTCTTTTATTTATAAAATAATTTAAATATCTTTTCACTTTTAAAAGTAAGTTTTGTATCCTAATGATGGAGAGGGAAGAATATCTTGAGGTTGGTTGATAACGGTGTCCTGACAAAGGGTGGACAACCCAGCTACCGGGCACAAGAACTTGTCTACTAGCGTAGCCTGCTGCCGCCTGAAGAAGTAGCACTGCCTTCCTCATAGAGGAGGTAATAATTTAAATTTTTGGATTTTTGGCAAAGAGCTAACATTTATCATTAGCTGGAATGCCAATCTATTCAACATGATGACTGGAAAATGTACTTAAACTGTTAGGTACTAGAAATATTAATCTTGTGTTTCACTTAATCCCCCAAACCACACAGTGATGTAAATATTGTTGTCATACCATTTTTTTCCCTTTTACAGCAAAGGAAACTGAGAGTCAGAGAGACCTAGTGATTTGTCAAAGTCATCAGCAAGAATTCCAAGCCCACCCTTTTTTTTCACTGGATTATAAGAGCTCTCTTTTCCTCTACTCGTTTTCTGATTATATTATTTCAGCAATGTAAACATAAAGTGAGTTAATTTTGTTGAAAAAACAAGAGAACAGAATTGGGAAGGTTTCTGTCTGGCATGGGCAGCATGAATGGAATGGAACCAAGTCCATCAGAAACCTCCACGGGGAGAATGGAAGGAACAGGGGCCCCAGTAAGGCTTTCAGTGCAGTGTGATCGAGCCTCACCCCATGAGAGGCACAGCCTCTGCCTCCTCAGGAATGGCAGGGTGGCTGCTTACCACCTACTGGCTGC
>NW_011494680.1:11370208-11416416 GCF_000754665.1 Bison bison bison
GGGCAAGGAAAGGATCACACCACCCTCTCCTGGTGCAACTGTGGGGATTTAGGAAGAAACTGTGAAAACACTTTGCCCAGGACCTGGCAAAAGCAGATGCTCAGTAAATGTCAGCTCAATAGTTCTTAGAACGGCCCAGGTAGGGTGGACACTAATAACTGGAAGAAGAATGACAGACAGTGTGAGGAAAACCCAGACAAGCAGCTGTGGGGCTTCCAAGCAGGTAGGGAACAAATAGCTAACATGAGGCACCCCATCTGCCGGGTGCTGTTTGAGGGCTTCAGACACCTGGAGCCATTGAAGCCTCACCACCAAGGACAGCGAGGCATGTGAACTCATTGGCCCACAACCACGTGCAGGGGTCAAGTCTGGGCTGCCTAACCCCTGAACCAGCTGGTGTACCCACCACCCGCACTGCTTCTCCAGACCCCGAGGCCATGGGCTCATTTCTGCAGGTGGCCAGCACTCCCTGGATGGCTTAAGGAGGGCACCAGATCTGAGAATCTGACTTTCCACAGTCTCACATTTTCCAAGTTTCATATATGTAGCCCTCATCTTTCCCAGTGAACTGTCAGCTCCTGGATTCTAACCTTCACTGCCTGTCACACCTGGTAGATTGGAGGCACAATGAAGACCCTCCAAACATGTGAGAGTGGGGTGGAACGCGAGCTCGCAGTCTGGCTGCAGAAAAGGCTTTGTCTGCTGTCTGCTGGGAAACATGGCCTGAGCCCCGTGGGTTGCTGTAATGAGACATGGGGCTGGTTTGGGGAAAGCAAAAACAACCCCAGACACGAGAAAACAGCTGTTGCCTAAAGGTCCCAGTTTGCATCTGTCTTGTGGGGGGAATGGCCACTGGCACCATGGTACTCTGGCGATGGGAAAACAGTTCCTAACACACAATCGAGGCCTACATGTGTAACTGCATACATTTATGTAGAGAGATGAGAGATATGTAAATACAGATGCAAACAACTTAATTTTTTTCTATGTGAATAAAGTTATGTCTCTTTGTCCTGTTAATTTTTCAAACACTGTAGATGTGTATACCACACAACAGAAAGAAAATGCATTAAAATGCAAATAGTTTTTTATCTTTTGATAGTCTTAATAACATAATGGTTTTTTAGCAATAGTCCTTATGAATTTACCATCTTAATTAAAGCAGGACTTTATTTTTCAGCCACATCATTTTCAAATTTCATAATGCATGAAGGACTGGTCCTAGCTCGACCTGCTAAGCCATTATTTATGTCTGCTGGTTAGTAGAAAATGTGATTAACTATGCATTGCATATAAAAATATGAAAAATGTTAATAGTGCAGTATGTTTTGGGGGCTTGAATACTATTTTATTGAAGAAAATAATGATTTTGATTAAAAAACACAAAATCCCTTAAATGTTAATAGTATTTTTCAAACGTAACAAATTTTGAAGAAGTTTTTCCCCTATCCTGAATTATAAAAGGATAATTAATTACCCTTCTGTCAAATGATACATGGATTTCCCTGGGGAATTTGTATATTCTATTAAATTCAGAGAAATCTGACTATCAATTTTGTTATTATATATCTATTAAAACACTACATATATTTATTAGGTGAAGAAGAAAAGACCTGTTCTCAGAATTATTATGGCATTTGTGATATTTTAAATGACTGAGAAAAGGAAGGTTGAATCTAGTATTTTAATTACTGTCCAGAATGGTAGAAGACTGCAGTACTCTATGCCTTTTCTCCAATGGATTGTGTTTGCTTCTGGCAGAGAAACATATATGAATGACTAATATAAAAAGACAAACATTATGTTCCTGTAGGTATTGCTTGTCCACATAAGAGAACTCAGAACTTTCAAACTGGAAAAAAACTGAAATGGAAAAAAAAACAAAACCTGCTCTTAGAATGTTCCCATGTGCTCGAGATAAGAACAGTTAATGAATAATGAAGGAAGCGGTGTCTTGGAGTGAGACTGGTTCATTGTTCTCCTGAAAAGCATTTTAGACTAATTCTCCTATGACTCCATGACTAAATGGATTTATAATGCACCATTTTAATGTTAATAATCTACTCACCCAAATCAAGGCAACAGCAAGTCAAAGATTGAATCATTTTGTGATTATATATGTGTATATATATATATGTATATTAAAAATCAACACTGGTCATATGAGCCAATCTTTAACAAACATTAATTCTTTACATTGCCTCTTCTGCCCCTAAGATTTTGGAGGACTAGGCAGAAATATGTTCCTTTAGGTATCTTGTAATTTTGCTGACAAATTTTCTCTACAAAAATAGCTCTACTCAGAAAATAAAACTACACATCTGAAAAAGATCAACTATACATTGTAATTAATTGTCAAACATATCAATTTAATAGTGGTATGGGTTAGGAATAATTAGTAGTAAGTTGATTAAGTGTTAAAACTACAAAATAGATGTAAGGTTAGGGCTCAGATTAATTTAGCTAAATGGAAAGTATTACCGCAGTCTCGATGCATTTAGATGCCACAACACATGGTATTACATTTTTTTAAAAGTCGGAAAATTGGTATTATTTTAGAAGACTATACAACTTAGAAGTGTCAGGAAAACAACAACAATAACAACAACAACAACAAAAAACAAAGCAAGAACGATCCTGTACCTGTTTGGGGAAAACTGTAAGGGTTCCATCAGGGATAACTGAGTTCATTTCTTAGATCAGAGACAGTTACTGAGGTCTTACTCTGTGCAAGCACGCCCTGTAACACTGTTATTAAGGATTTCCGTGTGGAAGTCTTGATAATGAAACCAAACAAGCTCTTGGGGGTCTGGGTTCTCTTTTCCGTAAAGAGCTCACCGGGCAGAGTGAGAGGCAGACTTCTCTGCATGGTGTGGTGAGAATGGGGTTATGTCCTGAGCAAAGCAAAGGCCAAGGAAGGAAAGCCAGAGCCAGAAGGACACGAGGGCAGTGCTCGGCTCAGAATCTGACTTCTGTTCAGGACCTGATGGATGAAGCGCTAACAATCTTACTTAGGGTCCAGGTGTGTGGATGGACCCAAAGGTAGCGGAGACACAGACAGCATGCGTGGAGGGGGTAAGGGGCAGGCAAGGGGGCCACACGCAGGAAGCATACGTCCCACGGAGCCCTCAGGTACACGATTTCTCTCCTGAACAGCTGTTTATTCTTCCTGCTCCCACCTCTTTTCATCCAGATTCTGTGCTGCTTTTCCCAAACGCCCTCTCAACACTTTAGGAAACATGTTATTAACAATTGGAGGGTGCAGCTAGAGACTGAAACTTTATTGCCAAGGCCTGGGAAGTCTTACTTATGGGCCTACTTGGCACCTGTTTGTCCAAGGACAATTAGGAGTATGTAAGAATATTTTTCTTCCCTCTCTTTGTTTGCCAAAGGCTATTTAAATCATGGATACGCAGCCAAAAAAAAAAAAATGCCTAGAGGAGTAACGCCATGATGTCCTTCCCAGATGTTTGCCTTTAGGATGAGAAGTGAGTTACACAGAAACAAGATGGGGAACTGCTGCCTAGATACTAATATAGCAAGGGACACATGCCGTGGGAGTGATCGATGGGTCAAAAATTAAATATGTCAGCAATCAATGATGCTATTAAAGAGCCTATCATAAAATGTCCATGTAGGGGCATAGAATTATTTGAAAACTTCAGAAATAAATCTGCAACCCCAGGCTCTGTCTGGAGCTCTGCCTTCCACGGTGGTTGGCATTCCTTAAAATCACAAATTAGAAAAGAAAAAGTTAATTTGATTTAAAAGTTGAAAAATATGACCTTTGAGGAAAGGTTAAAGGAACTGGGGTTATTTGGACCAGGTAAAACACAACTGCAGGACTGACTTAATAAATGTCAAATACTTTCAATCAACTGTTCCTCAAGCATTCAGATGTCTGAAGGAGACAAAGTAGAATGAAATTGCAGTTAAGATTTTTTAGTTTAACTTTAATAAACAACTTCCTGGAAGGAATCTAAATCTCTCAGTGCAATTTAACTTAATGTTACAAGGTTAATTAAACACAAACAGACTACCAAGGAAAGTTGTGGAATCTTGGCTCTTAGATAGAAAACCGCATATCTTAAACGGTTTAGGTTTACTTCTGTCTGGAATTAAGAGACTGGATTGAATAACTTTAAGTTTGCTCATAGTATATTATATAACTGGTCTTATAGCTTTTTAATTTCTTCCGTGCATGGGCTAGGCACTAATCCATATGAACTCTAGGGGTGAAGAAAAAGTACAGCAACCCTTATACACAAAGTGAATCCTGAGTTGTCATACTTGGCATAAGAATGGAGAGGAGTTATTTTTAAATTGGCTCCTTTACTGAACACTATTGAGGAGAGTCTATTTTGGAGCAATATTTTATTACAGAACTAAAAGATAGTCCCAAATCATTAGCATACTGAGTTCATGGAATTTCTTAACAATACCATATTCAAAGTAGAATCTGTTTTGAGCAAAGAAAGGGCTTAAGTGGAGCTTACCAACTCACTACAAACAATGCTCATTTTTAGCCTTATTAGGAATTTGACACTAAAAAAACCCCAAACCACACACTTTTATTATTATATATGGTCAAAAATAAGAATAAAAAACCTGTCCATTTTTTCACAGTTGTTACAATGGTTTAATAATTGCTCTCATGTTCAATATTAAAAAAAGGATAATTTGTGAAAAAATGGCTGAAATTGCTAAACTTTTGATGAATTGTGGCATAATGCTAAGTAATCATTCTTTGTCTTTTTTCTTCTGTCAAAGTGGGCAAAATCATTTTTTTACTGCTTTTCTGCTCCTATTTTTTTTTTAAAGAAAGAAACAAACCAGGGTGACATCCATTCCATTTTAAACTAATGCTTCTATTATTTCATGTCTAAATGGGGCTGACATCATCAGCTCCTTCATGTCCTAAAAGATACTTACTTAGCTCCAGTCCACTATTACATACTTTATGCATTACATGAAATAAAATATCTCCTGATTTTGAAAATATTTATTTTAAAAACAGCAATCAAATTGTATGTAATCACATTTTCTGCTTGGCTTTGAAAGCTACATTATTCAATATGCCAGTGGTCCTTTCCATAATGGCAACATATTAGCAATTCATGCTGCTCTAATACAGTGGACTTCCTTGATGTACCGCACTCCCTACAGACCCAGAGGGGCACCCCTGCTTTAGCTGCATGTGTCCTGCACAGCACCTACCCAAGTGATGGTTGGCAAAACAGCTGTGCAGTGGCCTCTGAATGCAAAGTGTGCCAGACTGAAAGCTTCAAAAGACAATACATCTGAGTATATACATCACGCTTGCTTTTGTTGCCCGGAAAAAATAAGGCATTTGGGAAATAAACCCCCCAATTTTATTGCCTTTTAACATCTTTTTCCATTTTAAACTCCAGAACTGGAAATTTGAAGTATTCAAAGAAACTGAAATCTCCTTTGTTGCTTTTCTCATTGTAAATTTTCTATACTATGTCATTAGGAACCATACTCTACAAAAAGCCCAGGTTCTAAATGAATCCTTTCTGTGAGGCCATTCTAAAACTTTGCACGATGTTTCTTTGTATGAAAGAGCTTCTGTTGCCTGCACAAAGAACAAGCAATCACCACATGAGGGCCAGGCAGGAGCCTTGAATGACTTTATACAAGGTTGCATTTTGCCTTCCACCAGCCCATGGTGAAACCCAGCAGTGAGGGTGCCAGGATGAAGGGGAAAAGGAGAGGCTCCTGATTTCAGTTTGCAGGAATCAAGGGATTTTTCTTAGACCATGAATACTTAATATGGACATTTTCTTATTCTACCTTTCTCCCCAAACAACTCTGTAGTTTCTATATAACAACATGAAAACAACATCACTTTCTTCTTAATGGCATAATAATATTTTCCAGCTAAAAGAAACGTTCTGTCCAATAAGTTCAAGCAGCTTAATAATCGATTTGGCTTTAGGGTGAGGGTATGGGTAAAACACTGAGAAAGCCCATGCGATGGTGGGAAAAATGACTAAGTAACTAAGGTGACAAGCTGAGTGAGCTGCAACTCTGGATTACAGTTGTGTGGTTGATAGAGAATGAATCACAGGAAAATGTCAGCCCTGGAAAGGATCTCAGAACTCAACTAGTCCTGTGGTTTTCCTTCTTCTTGGGGGGTAGAATCCTAAGTTCAAGGGCATTTTTTACGAGAAATGTGAACAAGTGAGATGAATAAGAGCATCGTGGTTCTGGCTGATTCCGTTCTGGCTTCCCTTGGCTCCGCCTGATCTAGTCCAACCCCGCTGGTTACAGCCAAGGTACAGTGAATCGTCCATGGTTAACAAGCTTACCCCAGGTAGGGCCTGGCCTTCCAGACTCTCATTCCAGTGCTCTTCTAACCAGATTTCACTCCTGGAAAAGCACAGACTGTTCAATTACCCACTATCAAAATAACTCAAGGGAATTTTGAGAAAAATGGAACTCTTACACACTGGGTCATGAATGACTGTTTAGCTTGGACCTTGAAAATCAGAACTAGTTGGCACTTATTTGACAGTATATACTAATAGAAATTCTACACTCTTTTATAACCTGGTCTTGGAAAATATGGACTTTTAAGAAAATGGAATCTTTTCTCAAGTGCCAGAAATCTAACTTTTTGCCAGAGTCCAGACTGACTACTAACACATAAAATTGGCATAGGCAAGAATATACAAAACGGAAGTGGTGGGAAATTGGAGAAGGAAGGAAAAAAGTCACCCTATGTATGCTTCACCCCTGTATATGTTTATGGCAAGTTTCAGAAGGCAAGCTAGATATTCTACCCTAGTGACATTTTTATCAAAAACTAATACAATTATGTAAAGATTAAAAATAAAATAAAGTTAAAAAAAAAAGAAAAAAAAATTAAAAAAGAAGGATTAGTTGGGAAATTGTATCTAACAATTCCAGAAAAGAAATCTATTGTAGAATATGCAAGAACATTATGAATAAAATTTAAAAAATGAATTGGAGTAAAAAAAAAAAGGGGGAATACCACTGAATATATCTAGTGCCTACTGTTTGACAGGCCCTAAATTCATAGATATTAATTACTTTAATGCTCACAACAATATGAGAATAAGTGTCTTATCTCTATTTTATAGGTAAAGCAACTGAAGTACAGAAAGGTTATGCAAGTTGCTCAGTGTCATATAGCTGGTATGTTATTGTGCCAGGATTTGAACTGAGGTCAAAAGACATCTTGTGGTCAAAAGACACCAGGGTTAATCACAATGATATATAAGGACACTCAGTAGAAAGTAAAGACTTTTTGGTGATGGCAGGCTTATTGCTTTTTTTTTTGGACAGATGTGAAGAAGATTAAGGATTTAAGTATAAATAGCTCATTTGAAAAATCTTCTCTCTCATGTATTTTAACTTCTCCAAAGGAGTTATACATATACATTCTTGCTTTTCATATTTTATTTAGAAAACTTACATAATAATGCTTCCTGTGTGCCAACCAATGATCTAAGCAATTCTTAAATATTCATTTCACTCCACAAGATAAGGACGATCATTATCCTTGTTTTTCACATAAGGAAGCTAGAGTATTCATTGGCTGAGCTATGGAGCAAGTCACTTAACTACTCTGAACCTCCATTTTTCATACTATTGGGATAGTAATACTCAGATACTGATTTCTAATTATGAACTAAATTTTTTACATCTAATATATTAGACATTTGTTGGAAATGCTTAGAATCAGTAAAATTGTATCACTTACATTGCCAATAGAGATAAAAAACAGATAGATATAAGAACATTTAAAATATATTTCCAGAAAACATTATGTATTACATAAAACAGCAACATATATAACATAAAATAGTGCATATATGTTAAATAATATAATAACCACTAAAGTATATACAGTATCTAAAGGAGAACTAAATATTTTCACCTTTTTGATCCATTCAAATTTTAAAATTCCATCATGTGAAAATACTAACACAAAGATCTGAGCACCATATTCAGGATATATTTAAAGTACTGAAAGGGAAAAATATACAACCAAGATTACTGCACCCGGCAAAGATCTCATTCAAAATTGATGGAGAAAGAAAAAGCTTTTCAGACGAGCAAAAGTTAAGAGAATTCAGTACCACCAAACCAGCTTGACAACAAATGTTAAAGGGACTTATGTAGTCAAGAAATACAAGAGAAGGAAAAAGATCTACAAAATCAACCTCAATTAAGAAAACGGCAATAGGAACATGTATATCAATAATTACTTTAAATGTAAATGGATTAAATGTTCCAACCAAAAGACACAGACGTGCTGAATGGATACAAAAACAAGACCCTTATATATGCTATCTACAAGAAACTCACTTCAGACCTAAAGAAATATATAGACTGAAAGTGAGAGGATGGAAAAATATATTCTATGCAAATGGGAAGCAAAAGAGAGCTGAAGTAGCAGTCCTCATATCAGACAAAATAGACCTTAAAATAGAGAAGATTATAAGAGATAAAGAAGGACACTATATAATGATCAAGGGGTCAATCCAAGAAGAAGATATAACAATTGTAAATATCCATGCATCCAACATAGGAGCACCTCAATACATGACAAACACTAACAGACATAAAAGGAGAAAGTCACAGTAACACAATAATAGTAAGAGACTTTAATACCCCATTCACACCAATGGACAGATCATCAAAACAGAAAATAAATAAGAAAACACAAGTCTTAAATGAAACATTAGATGAGATGGATCTTATTGAGATCTTCAGGATAGTCCATACAAATGCAGAAGAATACACCTTCTTCTCAAGTGCCCATGGAACATTCTCCAGGCTAGACCACATCTTGGGTCACAAATAAAACCTCAGTAAATTTAAGAAAACTGAAATCAGATCAAGCATCTTCTCCGACCACAACTCTATGAGACTAGATATCAATTACAAGAAAAAACTGTAAGAAACACAAACACATGGAGATTAAACAATACATTTCTAAATAACCAACAGGTTACTGAAGAAATTAAAAGGGAAATCAATAAATTTCTAGAAACAAATGCCAATGAAAACATGACAACTCAAAACCTATGGGATGCAGCAAAAGCAGTTCTAAGCAGGAAGTTTATAACAATAGAATCCTACCTCAAGAAACAAGAAAAACATTGAATAGACAACCTTACTTGACACCTACAACAACTGGAAAAAGAGGAACAAAAACCCCCCAAAATTAGTAGAAGGAAAGAAATCATAAGGATCTGAGCAGAAATAAATGAAAATGAAAGAAACAACAGTAATGTAAACAGTGAACAAAGAGTAAAGATTATTTAGTTTTAATAAAACTAAAAGATTGTTCTTTGAGAAGAGAAACAAAATTGACAAACCTCTTTGGCCAGACTCATGAAGAAAAAAAGAGAGAAGAATCAAATCAACAAAATTAGAAATGAAAAACCAGAGGTTACGGCAGACAGTGCAGAAATACAAAGGATGATAAGAGACTATTATGAACAACTGTATGGCATGAAAATGGATAACCTGGAAGAAATGGACAGATTCCTAGAAAAGTTCAATCTTTCAAGACTGAACCAGAAATTATGAACAATCCAATTACAAGCACTGAAATTGAAACTGTGATCAAAAATCTCCCAAAAAACAAAAGCCCAGGACCAGATGGCTTCACAAGAGAATTCTATCAAACATTTGGAGAAGAGCTAATGCCTATCCTTCTAAAATTCTTTCAAAAAATTGCAGAGGAAGGAACACTTCCAAACTCATGCTATGAGGCCATTATCACCTTGATACCAAAATCAGACAGAGACAACACAAAGAAGAGACTATAGGCCAATATCACTGATGAACACAGATGCAAAAATCTTCAAGAAAATTTTAGCAAACAGAATTCAGCAACACATCAAAAAGCTCATACACCATGATCAAGTTGGGTTTATCCCAGGGATCCAAGGATTCTTCAATATATGCAAATCAATCAATGTGATACACCATATTAATAAATTGAAAGTTAAAAACCAAATGATCATCTCAATAGATGTAGAAAAAGCCTTTGACAAAATTCAGCACCCATTTATGACTAAAACTCTTCAAAAAATGGTCACAGAAGGAACATACCTCAACATAGTAAAGGCCATATATGATAAGCCTACAGCAAACATTATTCTCAATGGTGAAAACCTGAAAGCATTTCTCCTAAGATCAGGAACAAGACAAAGGTTTCCACTTTCCCCACTATTGTCCAACATAGTTCTTGAAGTCCTAGCTACAGAAATCAGAGAAGAAAAGGAAATAAAAGGAATCCAGATTGGAAAAGAAGAAGTAAAGCTCTCACTGTTTGCAGATGACATGATACTGTACATAGAAAACCCTAAAGATAGTATCAGAAAATTACTAGAGCTAATCAATGAATTTAGCAAAGTTGCAGGATGCAAAATCAATACACAGAAATCACTTGCATTTCTATATACTAACAATGAAAAATCAGAAAGAGAAATTAAGGAATCAATCCCATTCACCATTGCAACAAAAAGAATTAAATATCTAGGAATAAACTTACCTGAGGAGACAAAAGAACTGTACACAGAAAATTATAAGACAATAATGAAAGAAATCAAAGATGACATAAACAGATGGAGAGTTCCTGGGTAGGAGGAATCAATGTTATAAAAATGACTATACTACCAAACACAATCTACAGATTCAATGCGATCCCTATTAAAAGACCAACAACATTTTCCACAGAACTACAACAAAAAATGTCACAGTTCATATGGAAACACAAAAGACCCCGAATAGCCAAAGCAGTCTTAAGAAAGAAGAATGGAGTTGGAGGAATCAATCTTCTTGACTTGAGATTATACTACAAAGCTACAGTCATCAAGACAGTATGGTACTGGCACAAAAACAGAAATACAGACCAATGGAACAAGATAGAAAGCCCAGAAATAAACCCACGCACCTATGGGTACCTTATTTTTGACAGAGGAGGCAAGAATATACAATGGGGCAAAGACAGCCTCTTCAATAAATGGTGCTGGGAAACCTGGACAGCTACATGTAAAAGAATGAAATTAGAACACTTCCTAACACCATACACAAAAATAAACACAAAATGGATTAAAGACCTAAATGTAAGACCAGAAACTATAAAACTCTTAGAGGAAAACATAGGCAGAACACTCGATGACATAAATCAAAGCAAGATCCTCTATGACCCATCTCCTAGAGTAACAGAAATAAAAATAAAAGTAAACAAGTGGGACCTGATTAAACTTGAAAGCTTTTGCACAGCAATGGAAACTATAAATAAGTTGAAAAGACAACCCTCAGAATGGGAGAAAATAATAGCAAATGAAACAACTGACAAAGGATTAATTTGTAAAACATACAAGCAGCTCATACAACTCAATACCAGAAAAGCAAACAACTCAATCAAAAAGTGGTAAAAAGACCTAAACAGACATTTCTCCAAAGAAGACATACAGATGGCTAATAAACACATGAAAAGATGCTCAACATCACTCATTATTAGAAAAATGAAAATCAAAACTACAAGGAGATATCATCTCACATCAGTCAGAATGGCCATCATCAAAAAGTCTATAAGCAATAAATGTTGGAGAGGGTGTGGAGAAAAGGGAACACTCTTGCACTGTTGGTGGGAATGTAAATTAACACAGCCACTATGGAAGATGGTATGGAGATTCCTTAAAAAACTAGGAATAAAACCACCATATGACCCAGCAATCCCACTCCTAGGCATATACCCTGAGGAAACCAAAATTGAAAAAGTCACATATATCCCATTGTTCATTGCAGCGCTATTTGCAATAGCTAGAACATGGAAGCAATCCAGATGTCCATCAACAGATGAATGGATAAAGAAGTTGTGATACATATACACAATGGAATATTACTCAGCCATAAAAAGGAATACCTTTGAGTCAGTTCTATTGAGGTGGATGAACCTATAACCTATTATACAGAGTGAAGTAAGTCAGAAAGAGAAAGATAAATATCATATTCTATCGCATATATAAGGAATCTAAAAGAATGGTACTGAAGAATTTACTTACAGGGCAGCAAAGGAGAAACAGACATAGAGAATAGACTAATGGACATGAGGAGAGGGGAGGGGAGGGTGAGATGGATGGAGAGAGTAACATGGAAACTTACATTGCCATGTGTAAATTAGATAGCCTATGGAAATTTGCTGTATGGCTAAGGAAACTCAAACAGGGGCTCTATATCAGCCTAGAGGGGTGGGATGGGGAGGGAGATGGGAGGGACATTCAAAAGTGTAGGGATATATGTATACCTATGTCTGATTCATGTTGCAGTTTGACAGAAAAGAACAAAATTCTGTAAAGCAATTATCCTTCAATTAAAAAAAGAAATAAATTATATTTTAAAGAAAGATCTGAGCATCGTACTAACAGCAAAAGGCTCAGCTTTAATAAAACTGGAGGGCTTTTGTAAAATTAAGTTGTAGATAGTTGATTCTACACATAAATCTACCTAGGGTGGATCATATTCATGAGATTTAAAAATTTACAGCAAGTAATTATTTAGAGTTCACAAGTGTTAGCTTTAATTAGTTGTTTCCAAACTTGAGGAGACCTTGAAAGAAGAGAAGTTATAGAAAGAGCCCTGTAATTTCTAGGTGGGATTTTTTTACATCCTGATTCTGTAGCCATTATTTCCTCATCTGTATGAGCACTGATGACCTAAATCGTACACTATTCCATTTCATACATATGTCTTACATATATGTCAACAACTGGCAAACCAATCAATCACATTATACATGAGCAAAGTTGCTAGAAAAGAGTTTTAGTCAGTTTATACAAACATGCATGAAGAGAGTATCATATAGACCTAAAGTTACTTTCAGAGAAGATAATACTTAGTGCTTTTAAAATATAAAACATGGCAATATGAAGGGCTGTTCATCTTTAGCTCCGCCGATATGGGAATGATGTGCAAACAGCTTACGAGCTCATCTCTCTGTTCTCATCCTCAGTACCCTGTGTCTCAACACTCCTTGCCTGAGTCATAACAGGCTCCCAGACTCAACACAACTCCAGTTTCTTGCCACTGCAGTCCCTCCAGAGAGATGCCAGAAGGATATTTCTATGACACTGATTTCATAATGCTTTTGCCTTCAGTGAAAACAGCCAATGGTTTCTTAGAATCCATCATATCAAGTCCACTGTCCTTAGAGTGGTTTTTGAAACCTTTGGTCAAATCTCCCCACTTACAGTATCCAACCTGCTTTTCAGATGCTCTCTCCTGGATGCCTTTTCTTTCCTCTCTGTTTGTCCAAATCAAAACTACCTTTCAAAACTGGACTGCCATCATACCTTTTCCACTAAGTTTATACAATACCCAAGCCAGATGACTATAGTTCTGCTAGGTAGGATTCCTATTGGGTCCACAGTCAGTGAAACTGTTTACCCTTCTCTTGTCTCTAGTTGCTTCACATTTGACTCAAATTGTTTCATACTTAGTTGTGCTTTTTCTAGAGTTACAAGCTCCTGAAGGACAGTGACTGTATCTTATCAATCATTTGACCCCTTGCAAACATTTAGGGCAGGGAAAGCATTTAAAATGTACACACTGATGAGTGGTGTTCCAAACACATAATAGCTCAAAATAAGAATGGGAGAGGCCTCTTGTTTCTCAAAGGAATTAGCAAACTCCAATAAAGTTGATCTTTCCAACTGTATTAGATTTCTACTGCAACTCTGCAGTATATCAGACTCTGGCTGTTGGAATACAGTCAGAGATCCAAACCTTGAAACAGAATTCTAAAAACAAATTTCACCTCCAAATCTACATTCTCCAAGACCACACTTGCTTAAAAAATGAGTTTAGTATAGATTTAATGTTAAATCAACATAATTAACTGGATTTATGCTGTCCAGGACAGTAGCCACTAGGTAATGTAATTAAAATGAAATAAAATAAAAATTAGTCCTTCAGTCATGCTCGCGATGTTTAAAGTGTTCAATAGCCAATGACTCTTGCTATTAGATTGCATGGATAATAAAAAAGCCATCAGCACAGAGAGTTCTACTGGACTGTGCTGAAGCCTGTCCGAAGTCTTGCCAAAATTGGATTTGTTGGAGCAGCTTTTAACTTAAAGCATAAAATTCTAGGACCAGTTCTGTGAGGAGGCAGGGCAGATGTCCACCTCAGAATACGGTTTGGAGGTACTGGGATGTCTCACTGTCCTATGAAAAACCCTGACAGACTCACGTGCCAAGAACTGGAATAGTACCTCAGAGCTTCACTTGCTTAGCTTAGGCTGAACAGGATCCCTCTGCCTTGTAAAGTGTGCAAACACAATGTTAAGGGGGAAAACACCAAAGTCCAGTTTCTAAGAGGAAAGGAGCATGAAGAATTAAGATGAGAGAAGCTCATGATAAGCAAAGAGGGAAGCACTGTAGAGGAATGGCCTAGATAGTGGTGCTTCATGACTGGGACCAGGGCCAGTCCTGAGCCTGTTAGCTGAGGACAGAGTGACCAAGAACAGCAAAGCTGGGCAAACTCCAGGTCAGTGTACACTGAGGTTATACACTCATCTCTTAAAGAATGATGGTGAATTGGGAGAGTCCTCGGAATGCTGCTGCTGCTGCTGCTAAGTCACTTCAGTCATGTCCGACTCTGTGCGACCCCATAGATGGCAGCCCACCAGGCTCTGCCGTCCCTGGGATTCTCTAGGCAAGAACACTGGAGTGGGTTGCCATTTCCTTCTCCAGTGCATGCTTGGAATGCTAAGAAGGCAAATTATATGAAAGGAAAAGGGTTTTGAGACTAAAACTCTCTGACTGAGGATCTCACTTCCTTCTATGGCTCAACCTCATGAGCACACGAGGATGAGGTGAGGAGGACAAAGCTGGTACTTCCTGCACTGTATTCATCCTTCCTCTTCTTCTCAGTGAATAGGGGAGCCTAGAAAGCATGACCTGGATGCCTTATTGGCTCCTGAACTGGGTCTGACCTTAGCCCCAAAGAGGAATAGGCACATGATTTTTCAAGGTCACTACTTTGAAGTAAAACATTATTCAGATTTACACAGCGTATTTTCTAAAAAAAATCCACCTTCCATTTTATGAAGTCACACTAATACTCTTAGGATAAATTTATATAGTGTAATATCATCTAAAAACCAAGACAATAGTGTAGAGATTTTTGCTACTGCTGGTGCTGGGAATAAGTCCTCTCCTTCAGGCCAACCAGCTAGCTGCCAGTTTTGCGGAGAATCCTACACCCTACCATGCCCTGTGGCATTAGGCTCAGGACTTCATTCCCCAAACTACAAATAGATTTCTTTCCACTGTCCATCTCCCCGCTTTATGTTCATGGTTAACAGCAAAACCTTCCAGTGAAGTCACTCAAGTTAGAGATACATCCAAATGATTTAGATAAGTGATAACATCAAACACTTTCCTATCAGAAACAACATAAGATAAACAAGTTAATCGATTTGTTCATTGGGAATATGGCAGCACTGTTCAGTGACTTATGAAAATGACAACAGAGATGGTTGGACTGTTAAGTGACTGAACAACAGAACCAAAGTAAAGACTTTAACATCCCACCTGTCATTCATTAGAAGTTTCTATTAACCTCAGAGAGTTTCATGACATAGTAGAAAGCTCTGCCCTTGGCCATATACTGACGATAATATCTTTCACTCCGTGAGATATAGACAGAGAAATTACTAAGGTTTTAAATGACGTAACAATCAGAAGGAAAGATTTTATGATGTCCGTATTCTCAAGCACAGGATGCTTGTTAAAAATACAGACTCTTGGACTTTTGGGTGGGGCTAAGAATTTAAATTTTGCTAGTTTTCTGGTGATAACATATTCTTACTAAATTTGAGAAGTGTCAAACATTAGAAGATTCGGAGTAACAACAAAGTCCAAGATACAGAAACATTTTAGTGGAGACAAATTTTGATCACCCAAATCATACCTTCAAAATAAAGATGAAAATTGTTTTCTTGCTTTCTGATTATATAAATTTGTGGGATTTGAGAGCAGAAAACAGGGGTGAAACCAACCTTCATAGCAGTTCCCAGAAGATGTGGGGGATCTTGCTTGTGGTGAGAAATCCTGCACTAGATGAGACATGGCACCTTCATGATAATTTTTATCTAAAAGCTAGTAAGACAGTTTGACCACATGACTGGACATTCAGTGTCAAACAGTATTTAGTACTTTGGGTTATAAATATAAGTGATCAAATGTGTGGTTAATTGATTTTGCCTTGACTTAAATATACGATGGAAAACTGTATTAGGATTTTACAGGACTAATGGAGAACATCTTCCATGGCTGAGAACTATTCTAGTTTCAGAAAGCCATGTTATGATGATTGAAAGCTCCTCGCATGAATTTAGGCCTTGTCAGTGTGGGGTCCCCGACTCCCCAACACAAATCAGGAAGCAGACTCTTACCACAGAAATGGAGTTGGGAAGCAGTGCTCCGTCTTGTCCCAGCATATTGGAGACGGTGATTTCAGGTAGGTCCATGTTTTGTGGATGAAACGGTAGCAGGCCATTATGGTTCATTGGGTGACACAGAGAGTGGTAACCAGGTTCGACCTCATTCAGCTGCACCAGAGAGTGATCGGGGAGGGAAGGAGGAGTGATGGGAGGAATGTTAAAGTCTTCACTTTCCAGGCTTGGGCCAGGGTAGGACTGAAAAGACAAGGTGATATTGTTGCAAATTACCATCCCCTTCTTCTCATCATGGTGAACAAGCACACAGGACCCCTTCAGATAGTATTACAAACAGCATTAAAGATCTGGCAAAGACATTTCTAATACTCAGATTATCCCGTTGCAAGTTCTCTATTATGCATGGAAGAAAATTGCCTCAAAGGCATAACCACTTCTCGTATAAAGAGTGCTTCCATTAGGCAGTTTTATTTTTCCAAGAAGCTGAGCTCAAACAGATTTCAAAGGTCCCATTAAAATTTTCCAGAGTTTTAATCTAGCTGAATACCTTTTTCATAGGAATTGTGGGGAAGGAAAAGCAATTTATAAAATTAATATTTGATCAAACATGTTTTGTAGGGCTCCCTACTGCTCAGATCATGAGATGTCATAAAATGAATTCCAGAAGTTCTGAGGTGACTGCTTTTGTGGTTTGAAGTGCTACCAGCTCACAACTGACAAAAGACAAAAACTTAGTAAAGCTATAACTTAAATATGTTGTGTAAGTATGGTTGCAGGGAAAGTTTGACATATGAAGACTATGCCATTAAAAGCTATTTTTATCGTGAAGATTATGTCATCAAAATAAAAATTAAGATGGTTTTCTTGATTTCTGACTATTTACATTTATTTGATTTTCCTCTAGAAGATGACAAACTCAAAATCATTGAAATGCAGTTTGGCTAATTATGAAAGGCAAAATAACATGAATATCACTATAATACTAATTGAGGAATAAAAGTCAATTAGTAAAATAAGTAACAACATATGAGTGGCTTTTTCCTTTTAGAAAGTAGCTTTTAGATAAAAGAGGAAAGGAGGAAGCAAAGAGGAAAGGAAAAAGCATACCAGGACACTACTGCTTAAAAATAGAATGTGGTAAACACGGAACTGATTAGTAAAATGCTGTTACCAATTCATATCAGAACACAGTGAGAGTCAGCAGTCTTTAGAGAGCAGGTGCCATAATGTGAAGGAAACAAAGGGGGTCCAGATAACTCCTGCAAGCCTATCTTTCAAAGTAAGCGAGTCTTCCTAGTGTCTGGGCGCATGGGTAACAAGGGCTCGCTTGTCTGACAGAAGCACGCCTGCTGGAGTGTGCAAGATTTGAAATGAGCAGGCAGAGGGTAGGAGCCAAAGAAAGTAGTCTAAGGTATTCATGGGGTGTTCAGCCAATAAGCTGCATACTCCTGCTTCCAAGTGCCTGGGGTTATTTTTTCCAGATGGCGTCTATTTGTCTAACAGAAAGAAAATCTTCAAGTTGCACTTGCTAAATGTTGTACAAGTTTTGATATATTTGTTTAGGTTTTGTCAGAAGACATGATTAAATGAAGAGCTACTTGGAACATCTGGCATGGAGACCTGGTCACGTAGAGGCATGTGTGGGTTACAGACTGGGGTGTATGAGGGAAAGATTTGATTCATCTCTGCAGGTAACTTTTCTTAAGTATCTAAAGTTCTGCTAAAAGAAAAAATCTCCAGCTCTAAAAGTTCAATCATAAGTTTCCAAATTTTCCTGTTTACAATATCTGTCTCCTGACTGAAAAATATATTAGTGCTTTGTGTGAAAACTGCAAGTTTGATTAAAATTCTCACTTGCCTAAAATATTTTAGACCTTGAATCTGTAGATCTAAACCATCAGCTCCAGGTACAAGTATTCATATAAGTAAACATAAAAGATGCAAAATGGGGGAGGGGAGAGGAAGCACATTTATCAATGCTGACTTTGTGTAAAGCACTGTACTGAGTCCTTTGACTATGCTGTCTTCATTTAATCCTTACAATAATCCTTTGTGTGGCTATTCTTACCGTTTTCCTAAAGAAAAAATTGAGAGGCTAAAGTTAAATAACTTTCATTTAGCTGGCAAGCAATCAGAACATTTGAGGGATGAATGTAAGAAGAAGGAAGGTATTTTTAATTCTAATACTTGTGTAATTTTTCATTTCCATTATTTTGTTAAGTTAAATGATACAAAGTTGCTAATACTCAATTGTTTTTGATTGATAAAATTTTACAATTTAAGAGTTTATATTAGCGTCAGCCTGGTCCCAAATTCTACCCCAATGCCCATCCCATTAAAATCTAATATTTACTCTATAAGAGCACAAGTATTCATAATTTGTCTTTTTGTCAATATTTCAAAGGCTGAACTTGTTGATACATGTCTTTTAAGAAGTTATCTGATGTCTGTTTGAAACTTGCCTGAATAAGGTACAATTAATTCCAGTCATAAAGGAAAAAGATGTTTTTAACTTCATAAATGCCATTAAACAACTGAAAATACCCAGGGATATTCTACCCATGGTGTACTATAACTTACATTCTAGAATGTCTCCAGTCGTTAAATCTTAATTTGTGGTGTTTTAAAGGAATTTAATTGGTATCACTTTACATCCAGTGATAACAATTGTACTGCAATTTAACTAAACTACATGGTTTACTTTCACATAATTACACATTAAGGTTATTTAATCCATGCACTTATGTACCAAAACCACAGATCCCACAACTTAACCGGTAATGGGTAGTATGTGGATCAAGAATTTTAACAACAAAAGGTTACTTAGTAGTTTCTGTTCTTTACATTAGAAGTCATGAGATGGTTATTTGCCAGGAGCCTATTACAGTGTAAATTGATGCCATATAAAAGTATCATGGTAACTGCATAAATGTCAAAATGTCACAGAACTTAGAAAAACTTCACTGCCAGACTAATTACTAATTACTTTTTAAATCTGGAAAAGAGTTAGGTAATTCTTCAACACTGACTTCCATGACACGACTTTATTTTGATTTCTTGAAATCTAGTAAGTCTGACTTAACCATAGTAAGTTATATGTTAGAGGCAATTTGCAGTTTGGGGGGTTATGTAACAATTGCTTATGACTCAGTATTTTCCCTCATTCTCCACAAAGCTGCCTGGTTACAGTCAGCATTCAATGCTTGTTGAATGAATTAACAAATGAATCACTAAACGAATGCATTCAAGAGTAAGTGAAGGAGAAGATGACTTTTTCAAAGGCATGAAGTTTATGAATATACCCATGCTATGGCATGGGCATGAATAAATACACTGTATTCCCAAGAATGCACTGGCTAGATGACCACATGGTATGGAATGCTGACTGCTCAGCATGTTGGGAAGTGAAAGTACTATATCCTGTGAAAGATGTAAAGGCTTAAGCAGCCTGAGAATGCTGGGGTGGGGTGGTTTGGTGTGCCTCTTTGGCTATTTATTCATCTGTCCCTCTGAAGTGGCTTGCACTTACCACCCCATGGTAACACAGAAGCCCCAGAGGATTCCTAAGGGCGGTTTGGGGCTTCTGGCTCTCAGGAGTTGTTGGACCTAACCCCAGTGCAGCTAAGGACCAGGTGGAAGCCTCAGTTCCACATCAGGATCCCAAGGGGTTGGCCATAGAGGGCATGAGAGCGTGCTCTGAGCATAGAAACTGGACACCAATGATGATACCAGGGGCTGAGTAGTCAGAGAAGCTTCAGTGAACGTCATTCCTTGCACTTCCTACCAATTCAGGATGCTTTTCTGACTCAGGCTTATTTTCTTCCTTCAAGTCTCAGTGAGGCCAGGTATTAAAAAACTTTCATCCTCCAATTTTCTTGACACCAAAAATCACTTGATCCTAAGACCCTGCATATCCCCATGAGACCTAGGGCTATGTATTTTTTTTCAGCCTGAGTTAGAGGCCACCAAGGATCAATCCATGGTCTCTAAGAATCTAGAGGGCTGAGTTCCAGGGTACAGTGCTGGAGAAGAGCAGGTATGGACCCTCAATGTGGCATCATCTTCCTGATCAGCCTTGATAGTGCCGTTCACTCCTCCCTGTGTAGAGATCAGAGCCATGCAGCTGCCTCCTCCCCAAGAAACGACAGAAATCAGTGGAGACCATCTCCACAAATGAAGAGAAAGTACTGAGTTAAATAAAGGTATGAAATTCAAGCCAATATGTTTAATTTTACCTTGGATCTTCACCAAGTTAATGAATGGTGAACTGGAATCAAAGACTCATGCCAAGTGATTTGCTCTAAACCATAGCCAGTTAGCATGATCCAAATTATTTCAAATAACTCAAAATTCGATCACTGCTACTTAACCAAACTCTCCTGACCCCAGGACTTCTCACTGGTCCCAGACAAAGGGGTGATTCATTCTACTGCTGGTTCTAGGACATGGCTCTGTCCTAGAGTTGGGGTGGGGGGTGGGCTCCGTGAGTCCCCATGTATCTAGGGGGCAGAAGTCAAGGTCACGGAACGTGGGAAGAGTGGGCAGTGCTAGTACAAGACTTGACTACCACTGGAATGTACGTGAACTTCTCCAAGGCCACGAGGGAATTGCTGGGAGCATTAAAGTAGCAATTCCAAAATATTATCATCCTTGAGAGACTATTTCTATGGTCCTAAATAACAGATCCAGTATCTATTCAAGTCAATTTCTTAAAACCTTACCATTGGTATTTGCATATTTAGCTTATAAAGTGCTATATCTTTCTCTGAAGAGGAGACAGATTTTGGACTGGTTGAGAGTACTTATAATGCCTCCTCAGAGACTGATAAGAAGGCCATGTGGTATGCTGGAAAGACTGGAGCCTCTGGAGTCCAGCAGATGGTGCTGCTCCAGGCTCTCAGAAGCATTTATTAGTGTGGGTTCTGGGGCAGCTTTCTTACTGCTGGTGAGCCTCTGTTTCAAAACCTGCTTTATGGGTTCTTAGGAGCATGAAAACAGAAACATAAGATGGGTAAATGCCTAATAATATATGTCTGCCACATAGAAAGTTCTTAATAAATGGCAGCTTTGGCATAGCTGTGCTTATTGTAAAATGGGTTTACGTACACCATGAATTGGGTCATATCTGAGAAAACAAACAAGTACAGATCAAACAGGAGAGGATTAGACATCATAATAAAGGAATTTCAGTATATTTATCATTGATCAGACTTTACATTGAAGCAAAGTGTTGCCCCATTTGTACGTAATGTGTTCATTTAATTGCTCCCTATAAATATATTTTGTCTTTATTTTAATAGGAATTAAACTGCAATTTTGAAATTAAAGAATAACAAGACAGTGGGAAATGGTGAATAGGTGAAGAATGCTGAAGAGCTCAGACAACAAGGACCTCAAGTACAGAGGGCCACAACTGATTCTTCAGAGAACTTTGCTGCAGGCCAGCACCCATCAGTACTGACAGCTCCAACCTACTAACCCACGGATGAATCTGTGAAGCAGAATTTCAGTATCTAAGTTTGCAGCAAAAGCTGTATTTTCTAACATACTGTCTTGTGTCCAAAGGAAGACCATATTCCCTTGGAGACTGTGGTCAAATTGCTAATCAGATGGTTTGTTTTTGAGACAAGAATCAAGAGTTTGGCTAGGAAAGTAACAGAAGAGCCTTCTCATATGTTTTGATTTGATCTTTGGGGAAACTTTCTAGCCACCTGACTAAAGCCACTGTCTTTCCCCATGTCCAACCACCCCTGGCATCTCCAATCCAGTGAAAAAAGAAGGAAAATCTCTCGCCTGATTTCTGGAAGATCTCATTCCCCTGCCTGTTAAATGACATTTCTTTTTCATCGTTTTGCTTTACATATTCCATAGCCTGGGTATCCTGTTTACATTGTTTTCTCATTCTACAATCCACACTTCCTTTCACTACAGTCTGTCCTTAATTTTTGTTCTTATTCTGAATTATTACATCTGGATAGATAAATTAAGCTGATTTTTCTTTTGACTACAGAGAATTTATGTTTTTTTGGACTGTTTAGATAAGAGGGTTAATAAATGCTGACCAGGAACAAATAATGGGAAATCTCTTCTGGGCTTTGTCTTTTCTTCTAAAAACCTAGTTTCTCTACCAGAGGGCCTTGTATTTGTGGGTCTCTGTCCACACACTGTATTCATTATACAGAGTGTTCAATCTTTGGTTGACAAGTCCCATAACTCAGAAGAATTCAAAAGATATCATCTTGTACGTATCTTTAAATTATGTGATGGCTTCATGTGATCATGCACACACTAAAAATATGGCAGTAGTTAGAATACTGTAAAATATGTTTCCCATATAGATCTTTATTTGAAAGATAAATAAATAGCACTGCCATCAAATGTATATGAAATGCCTTAATTTTTAATCTATAACATAATTCCTGAAAGTTCAGGATAGAAAAATGCCTGTGTTTAAAAATGTTTCACCTTGTATTATTAAAAATTCTTGTTGCATAATTTAAATAACTGAATGAAAAGCAAAGTAAATTGAGTTCATTAGGAAATAATAAACTTCCTTTGTATGTTTTCAGAAGTTAAGATATTGCATGTAACGGTGCTTTCTCTCAAAAGAGTTTAAATAGCATCAACATTATCTCCAATTTCTTTTGAGAAGACCTTCAGAAGTAGGTATTTTTCAGATTCTTTTGTCTCTGCATGAACAAGGGTTGATAGCTTGAAACTATAATGTATTACTGTGGAAAGCCTCAGTCTGTTACATAAATCATCTGAACACTCAGCAAGAATTGTCCAACAGTGCCATTGATGTGCTCAAGCCAATGATCCTGCAAACAATTTTTTTGTCTTTCTTCACATGTTAGACAATAGCAATAAATCATCTTCATTTAAAAACACACAATGCACTAATTTTTCAAGCAACAGTTATCAAAATGCAATTCTGGGTAGAACGTACTACATTTATTTTATTTGTGCTCATTAGTTTTTGTAACCTCTTTAAATAAAAGGCAATCAGTGCTTCATCTGTCCTAGAAGCGTTTGTTGTGTACCTACTATGTGTAAGGCATTCTGCAAAGTGGGATTTGAGATACAAAGAACTGCAAGAGTTTGTTATAGAGGAAGTAAATTAGACAAGAGAGAAAAACTTCGTCTTCCAATAAAACAGCATGTCAATTGTCAAGCTAAGTGGTATCTGGGTGTAAATGAAATAAGAATTATTTGAAGCTGGGATGACGGGCGCAGGAAGGTTCTTACAAGCAAATTTACCCTGATAACAGGACCTGAAGATCAGACACTTCTGCTCAGATGCAGTAAGTGATGAAGGGAAGACCACGAAACTGACAAGCAAATCCAGGCAATGCAGCAAGAAGGTTCATCAGGGAGGTCAGGTCTTCAATCTCTAAGAAACCTTCAAGGGCAAGATTGAGCCCATTAAGCAAACAAACTTGGGGGTACTGAGCCCAGTGCGAGCCTCTACTGGGACTCATTTTTATCAGATTATTAAAAACGGGTGGGGGGCAAAGCCTGAATGAAATCAGAAAACAGGGTTAATGTGAGGCCGCCCCAGATGATTTCTGACACTGGGGCCAGGTTTGGGAGAACTCTGACCCTTGAGGTGGGGTTCACAGGCTGAAGCTTTAAGGATCTAGTGGGATCAGGACAGTGGGCTAAGCACTCTCAAAGCAGGGGTGGGAGGGGTAGGGAAACCCAACACTCTTCTGGGTGTCATGACTGCTGCTCTAGGGCCATTCTACAGGATTTCAAGAAAAGTGCAGAAAAGTCCTTAGCACTTACATACAGGTGTTTCTCTTGCCATAATTCATTAAGGATGCTGGAGTGGGAAGAGATTTATTTCCTCTCAGAATTGGGTTGGGGCCTACATGAGTCTCTGAGCTGTAGTTTTAGGGGACATTTTAAAATCAGGTGTTGTGTGCTGTTGTCATAAGGACCTTCTCCTTGATTGAAAAATAAAGCTTCTGTGAAACAATGTGCCACCCGTTCCCCTATATTCCCAACCACACAGGGGTGCTGATTAGGGAGAGCAGACTGATGTGGGAGAGCTACTTCTGAAACCCTAGTAGGGCCCCAAGGATGTTCTGCGAACAGGTCATCATTCTACATTCAGTGTTTAAAGGGTATAATTAAAACATTTAAAGTTTCATTGCTTAGTATAAATTTCATGTACAAAAACTGCCTATCCTTCTTTATAGTTTTCCAGATGTCTTCAAGTCTCACATTGAGTTCATATATTCTGAGATTCAGTTCTACACTTTTTTTTTGGTTTATTTTAGAAATAATCCATGTTAAAAGAGAGAGAGAATAAAGAAAAGAAAATTTATACATGAAAAACTCACATTCTTTCAAGATTCTTTTTAGTCCACATTTGCTATTTTGTTCTGGAATTTTGTTTTATTTTTAATAACCAAAGTCAGATCATAATACTCTGATTTTGGAGCTAGAAATGCTATATCCAGTACTCATGTCCTCTCTTAGCAGATATAGGTACTTAATTCTCCTAAACCTTAGTTTTCAAATCTATAAAGTAGGGATGATAATAATATTCAATTCATTCAGGGTGCCTCAGGGTTAACTGAGATAAATGAGATAATGTAAGCTTTAGTTTTTCCAGTAGTCATGCGTGGATGTGAGAGTTGGACTATAAAGAAAGCTGAGTGCCAAAGAATTGATGTTTTTGAATTGTGGTGTTGGAGAAGACTCTTGAGAGTCCCTTGGACTGCAAGGAGATCCAACCAGTCCATCCTAAAGGAAATCAGTACTAAATATTCATTGGAAGGACTGATGCTGAAGCTGAAATTCCAATACTTTGATCACCTGATGAAAAGAACTGACTCATCTGAAAAGACCCTGATGCTGGGAAAGAATGAAGATGGGAGGAGAAAGGGATGACAGAAGATGAGATGGTTGGATGGCATCGCTGACTCAATGGACATGGGTTTGAGTAAACTCTGGGAGTTGGTGATGGACAGGGAGGCCTGGCATGTTGCAGTCCATGGGGTCACAAAGAGTTGGACACGACTGAGCAACTGAATTGAACTGAACTGAATGAAAAATAATCTGAGTAATATACTATCTCATAAGAGCTATCAATAAATGTCAGCTGCATTATTATACCATCATAGAATCACTTAAAATGGATTGTGAATATTTTTCATGCCTATAAATAGCATCTACATTATTGTTAACAACTGCATATTATGTCATTGTGTTCATCTTCTGTAACTTACTCCAGTTTCCAGTAACTTATACCAAACATTTAGTGTATTTAGGGTATTTTTAGTTTTTCTCCTTTATGAATCACATTGCAGTGAATAACCTTAGGTATTTTTTTCCTTAGGATAATGTTCTAGAATCCTATGCTTATGCTAAAATGAAATTAAAGAATGCCTGCTTGAGAGAAGACCTCAGAGACTATACCTTCACTCCGTAGATGAAAAAAATGAGGAGTAAAGAGGTTAAAATGATTTGCTTGTATTTAGAGAGCCAGTTGAGCACAGGGAAAACTCATAGCATCATTACATAGAATTTTTTTACATTCAATAATTGAATAAAATACATGGGGTTTAATATACTATTTAAAGCATGAATGGCCTCTGAGCTTCAATAAAATTTTCTTTTTTAAGAAACCTCTGCTAAACTGAATTTTGCTTATGGTCAGATTCTTCTTGCTAAAACATACACAGGCAGCCAACATGGATTTGAGCATTCAGGATTGGCCTATTTTTATATGTACATATTTTTATGTAAAATTTAAAATATAAACTACATGTGTTTATGGTCATTCTTTTCATTTTTCCTGTTGTACAGAAATCAGTAAATGTTGGCTATGTAAACTGACTGTCTTCAAAAGCCAAATTAGCAGAGGATAAATAGATGGCCTCTGCTCTTGGTTTGGGTCTTCCTTCAATTAAGCGGGACAGAAAAAGGAAAGATCATCATTCTCTGATATGCAATTTCTACTCTTTGGATCCTTCCCCAGGAAGCAGTTACAAGTGGATCCCTAGGTATCTGAGGATCATCTCACTTCCCACGGTCTTTACTTCCAAGAAAGCTTCTGCTGAAATGGAGTTGAAGATAGGGGCAAGGGGGAAAAAAGATGAACAACTGGAGATAATTTTCTGAGTTTAAAGAAGCTAGAGTTCTTCCTCCTTCAGTTACGCAGAAGCTGGATCCCTGGGAAAGCTGGAGAAGGGGGACGACATCTTTGATGGCGAGACCTTCTAGACATTGTTTACGTTTTGGTCGAGAAAAGGAAAAGCTCCAAGAAGAGTCCTCAACCCAGACAAGAAAAGCAGAAAATACACAGGAAATGAGGACAACTATGATTGCCAACGTATGGAAAAGAGGGGAAAAAAGGAATCACTGTTTTGGATAAAAGAAGCCAGGCACTGCAAATAAACACCTCTGCATGGTTTTTAATGTGTGTTTGAACAAAATATGAAATTGCTGCTTTGGTAGGGAAAAGATGGTCAAATATCTGCAATTTCATTTGGTTCGACCTGCTATTTTTCAGAGTATCCCCACACAAGGTAACACATGTAGTTATGCAAATACTAACAAGTACTGAGATTAGCACATAAACATTTTGACCTTAAAGTTCTAAAATACAGTGTGGCCTGTGGCCCAAGGATGCAGTCTGACTTGGGCGTTAGGCCTTTCCGGGCCAAAATTGGAACTGGATCATGTACTGTCTTTTTGATGTTTGGTCACTCCCTCTACCACTTTCATCCTCCGGGGACTGTTGCAATGATTCAATGAAATAACACATGCAAGGCCTTAGCTTATTTCCTTACAGATACAGGTAGCTGTCAACTGACAGTTATTACTGTTATGGACTGACTTCACTCGTTATCTTGGGGGTAAGGGGAATGCTAACCTAAACTTCCAGTCAAGCAGAAGTTTCCTGCTAAAACTTACCATTATCTTGTCAAGCAAGACATTTAACTGCAGTTGGAGTATAAGAAGTAAACAGCTCAGTGCTCATGGTACAGGTAAGTTTGGGCTTCTCCGAAGGCAACTGCTGTCCAGGGCTGTGGGCCCTGCTCCAGCCCTGCAATCTTGTGGCCTGCCCCAGTTCCCACTCCTCCAAGGCCACTCTGGTTTGTGAGTTCAGAAAATGACTACTCACAATAGGCTTAGCTCTTCTTGAAGGTGGGCCTTCTCCTGAAATGCTAGGGGGCCCAGACACATCTAAGGAAGGCTTCTCTATTGGTCTCAAATCATGACCCTCAGAACCCAGGTGAGTTTCAGACCAGGCTGTTCTAGTTGAAAAATCTGATGCCAAAACTAAGAATTTATTTGTCTGATTTCGCTTGCAACAGGATCAATGATCATAATGTACAAAAAGGAAGGAATGTATGCAGAGCATCTTCCACAACAGCCACCAATTAATCTCAAACCATGAGGATTGTAGTTAGAAATTTTTAGGTCCAAACTGCAAAATAACATAGATCAGAATAAACACAGGAGAAAGAAAGAAAATATGAATATAAAGATTAAACTGAAACCCTCTTTGTGTTTCTGGGAAGTCCAGCCTAAGTATGATCTAAAACCAAGGAACTGAAATTGTGAAGGGAAACGACATTTTTTTAAAGGTGTTCAGGTGGCAGGTGAAGATATGAAGAGGGTGGTCTCAGAAGAGAGAGGGATAGGTGGAAAGACAGCTTTTCTAAGCCTCAGTGTTCTTATACTAAAAATGGGTGATATCACTTCTACTTGACATATTGGCATAATGAAATTTTAGTGTTTGTTTGGAACAATCTTTTAAGTGTCTTGGAAGTGGAGTTGGCAGAGACAGATGATATCATTCAACATACTGCTGTTCTTAACTTGAATGCCATACCTATTATTTAGACATTATTTAGTGACAGGTTTGCTTCATTGGTAGCTCAGCTGGAAAAGAATCTGCCTGCAATGCGGGAGACCTGGGTTCGATCCCTGGGTTGGGAAGATCCCTTGGGGAAGGGATAGGCTACCCACTCCAGTATTCTGGCCTGGAGAATTCCATGGACTGCATAGTCCATAGGGTTGCAAAGAGTTTATTATAAGTGATAGAAAAAAAAAATCTAACACATATATATATTCCAAAATTTAACAGGAAGGATCATTTAGTTTTTCATCACTGCTCATATGCTAAAGCAAAACATCTGCAAAAAATACCATCATGAACAAGTCAAATGGCTGTTTTCACAATGTATCAAAATCAACTAAATTGGTCACGCTGTGTGCTAGAGTCATGGCCCCTTGGCCAGTGCCAAAATGTCTTGGTGTCACTTGACAGTTGTCCACAGAGCAAACCATCCTCCACATGGAGCTAGATGCTTTTTCAGAATCTGTTTTTGCCATACATGCTATTCCATTCAGATAGTTTCATAATTTCTATCATTGAAATGCTTTTGTCTAATGCTTAAAAATATATACTATCAGATAACTATAATAAAATTCTTAAACATACTCAGCAACATTCGTTTTCTGAAATAAAAAATGAGTCTTATATTTGCAAATCCCACAGCTTGGAAATGTATATGATACACAACATTTAACCTGTCAGCAGCCTCATTAGTGTCAATGAGTAGGAACTGGCAATCAGTGGATGGTGTGCTCTACATGTGTTTGTGTTTTAAAATGTTCCCAAAATAGCTCTCTTAGAGGAGTTAATATTAAACACTTTTACTGGACAAATGAATTTCAGCTTAAACTTTATGCTCTATTTGAATTTTTTTTGAGAAATTCCATTTCTCATATAACTGATCATTTATAGATTACAGAGTCAAGACCCAATTAATAATAACAAAAACAACAACAATAATAATAAAGATTGGGTGGTTAAAAAAATCATCTAAATTTCAACCCTGTCAAAGTGTAAATGATAAAGAAAATATGCAGAAAAACGAATGTGTGCTTGAGTATCAGGAGCTCTAAGATATATATTAATATTTGTATGGTGCTGGTATTCAGTATCCATACAGTTATTAAGACATTTTTATAAACTGTAAGAAATATGTGAGCTATTTCAAGATATAATTCTGAAAAACAGACTTCCATGTAAGAAGCCAATTTAGGAAGAAAACAACATAAACAATAGTAACTTGTGTGCTCAAGTGAAGCATCTTTTTAATTTTGAGTAATGAAGATGTCAAGCCAAACGCTAGAGTAGTTTAACTTAATTAGGTGGCCTATTTTTCCAGGCATCCTTTCATTTCCCATTGAAAACTCAGCTTGTATGCAAGGCAACAAGAGCAATTTTGTCTGTAATGAATACCTCTGGGACTGCACAGAGTAATCATTTGAACGTTACACTGAAGACTGGTTTGAGTAACTAGTTTGGGCTTGTTAGGATGCCAGACTTTGTTGGACTAACTAGATTACTCAAAGCCTGGCAGCTTTGCTATTTTATTGGGTGAATGGTCAAAAAGTCAAGCTGACCTTACTCCTGAAATTTCTGCCAAAAGGAACCAATCTAAAAGTAATTGGCCTAATTTATAGTTCAAATTTATGTCACAATCATGGAAATTTTATGACCTAAGTCAAGGGATTTTTTTTTTCAAAAGTGCTCTTAAAAATATTATACTTTCCAGGCCCTGTTGTCATACCTCATTTATACTGTATCTAACCTTGAGAATTTTCTCATCTGTAACTAAAATACAGATAGAGTTATTAATAAGTTTGCAAACATTAAATATTACAATTCTGACAGTATATATAAGAGAACATTGCACAAAAAAGAACTTGGGAAGTCCCATTGGTTCTGCTGCCATTGTACTGTGTATGACAAATAGCAATACGATATTACTGTAAGAATAACTGCCTGTTACTATATAGTTTATTATCACATTAATTCTTGGAGTCCTGGACTTGAAATAATTCTCTGAGGTGCTAAGAGTGTTGTGCCTTTTGTTAACATGTGAGACACTGACACCCAGGTGGAGGGGTGCTGCTCGAATGGAACGGGCAGGACCAGATTTGCTAAATGTCTGCACAGCAGGGCTGAAAACTACTGTGAGTAGAAGACTCAAAGAATTAATGTGAGTAAAACATGTACACAAAATAAAGCTGCACATTTCCAATGTGCCAAGCATTGCTGAAGCACAGGAGATCCAGAGAGAAAGAAGGGCGAGTCCCACTGCAGTCATGCAATACACCACAGCAGGGCAGGTGTGTGTCTCAATAACTCCAACCAGAGAGGCATGGACATGTGTGCATAAGGAAGAAACATGGATCATTCAGCAATAGCAAGAGGAGAGATAGATGAAAGTGAGGTAAGATGAGCTGAGTTAATGAGAACCTGTGAGGTCCAGAACTCAAGCCGTAATAATGTAGATGGAAAAGAGGAGACAGATTCAACAGTGATGCAGAGAAGTAGAATCAGTACTATCTGGAATCAGTTCAGAGCTCAGCTTTTAAGGGAGACTCTTCAAGTTTCTGTCTTGGGTAACTGGGGAGTGGTGTTCAATCTCACGACTATAGGCAACATAGGAAAAAAAGAAGTTTGGGGTAAGGTAGTGGGCTGGAGGTGATGAATTTCGATTTGACAAATGGATATGTTGAGTCTGAGCTGCTGTTAAGGACAGGTGCCCAGGGAGGTTAGAAATCAAACCTGAAACTCACATGAGAGCTGCCCTAGATGCTTTTCAACTTTTCCATTCAAGATGGAGGGTATAAAATGTACATTAAATGCTTAGTTGTAAGATTCTAGGAAAAACATTGCTATGTTTTATCACAGTTATTTTAAATCTTGAGATCTGAGGAAACAGGTAAGAGAAATTCCAGTGGGAGAAGAAAAAGAGAAGCAGAGAGAAAGCTGATTACAACCTGGAAATAATGTAACACAGGATCTTAGGTCAGGACATTTAATACTTAGGGTTTACTATAATGCTCAAATTAACAACAAAAATTATGGAAGAAAGGGGGAAGGAAGAAAAATAAGAGAGGGAGGAAAGAAATGATGGAAGCAAGTAGATAGGGAGGGAAAACAAGCAGAAAGAAATGGTTTATTGGAGTCAAGGAGGAAGTGATTTATTGAAAACATGGTTTAATCAAGTAACCAAAGATTCTCCATCACCTCTGTCAGGAAAATCTGCCAGGTAATTATTTCTTGTATATATTTAAAAAAAAAAAAGGCAAAAACAGTACTTCTCAATCATTTCCACACAGAGCCCAAACTGAGGGGTGAGAAGTGAAGAGTTCCTACATCCAGGGAACTGGTAAACAATCTCACCATTGTGGGTGGAAAGCATGGAATGAATAAGTAGCTGTGGAAAATGATACTCTTGAAACTTCTATAGAAGAAAAAGAAAGAGGAAAAAGAAACTAAATAAATAAACGGATAGATAAATGACCTTGGTGCTATACAAAGTTCCTATCAAGAAACCCAGACTCCTGTTTCCTTTGATGTATTTAATTCAAATGAACATTTATCTTGAGTATAATTGACTCCATATAAGGAATTACAGAAGGTACTTCAGGGAAAAAGAAGGATTTCCTGGCATGAGCATCTAAGTAGGCTTGGGTGATTCTGGAGAAGGGGCAGAGCTCCGGTAGGCAGTCCAGTCCCCTTCCACCTCTGTGCTGTGCCATTCGGCATGGTGGTCAATCAAACACGTCAGATTAAGAATGAGAAAGGAGTTCGTGATGGCCGATGGCTGCTCCTTACTTCTGGCTTCCTTTCCATTAGCTGCTCACATTTTCTCCCCTAACTATAGAGAAGGGAACCTGTAAGTTCATGAGGTATCAAGCAGCATGGGCCTCCTTAGCCAGAGTCTAGAAACCCACAAATAAGTCTTGCATTGTGTGGTTCAAATTCTATCCAGAATAAGAAAAAGTTAAATGGTGTTTGAAGTCCTGAATGGCCAGCACACTTAGGGCTATTATAGGAGAAAACAGTGAATATTTTAAGAATGAACCCAGAAGTGGAAATGTCACGGGTTTTTATTGCATACTTGTCAGGCTGGAAAATCCCATGGATGGAGGAGCCTGGTAGGCTACAGTCCATGGGGTCGCTAAGAGTCGGACACGACTGAGCGACTTCACTTTCACTTTTCACTTTCATGCATTGGAGAGGGAGGTGGCAGCCCACTCCAGTGTTCTTGCCTGGAGAATCCCGGGGACGGGGGAGCCTGGTGGGCTACCGTCTATGGGGTCACACAGAGTCGGACACGACTGAAGTGACTTAGCATAGCATAGCATAGCAGGCTTATTATAGGGTGGTGTATTCGATATAAAAGCTGTCTATCAATTACAAAAGTATATGCAAAAAATTCTAAGGGTTTGTATACACTAGACTTACGAGGTATAGAGTTCATGCAGTAGATGAGTGCCAGAGAGCCCTTTGGGACTATCTAAAAGAATATCGTTAATTTTTACAGTGTACTTCCATTTCTGGAGCCATTCCAGCACTGGCTTTCTATAAAAATCATTTCTTTAGAATTGTGCTATTTGCTTGTAGCAACATCACAGGAGCAGTAGTGTACCATATGCTGCTACTTAGCAACTTAGTTTGTAAGTCCCAAAGCATGTACTGATTTGAAAATTGAATAGGAATTACAATTGTTGAGAGATATTAAGTAAGCTTGGATTACTAAACTATGCAGATGCTTGATATTGTATATTGTGTAGGAAAAGGAACAAAACTATATATCTTTTTTCCCCTGCAGATGACTAAAGTCTTATTTATTGTTGCCGAAAGGGGTAAATTGATTAAAATTCCCTAAAAGAATACCTGGTAATGAATTCTTGAACACACCATATTACAGTAAACAAAAGGAATGTTAAGGGTAAAATTTAGTAAAGGCCATTCAACTTATATAATTTGTGAAGCTTATTCCCTGCCATGGTATGTATTATCTTACATTAGTCGAATTTTTTCAATAGCATATTTTAAAAACATTTTAATATGTGCTGCATTATTAAAAAATAGTTTGCTTCTGGCACACAAACCTGTCATATCTTTACAAAGCACATAAAGTATTTGGAGCTCCTGACTCCTCCATAAATTATCACTGGTATTTAAAACATTCTTGGTAACTGGACTGAAATATTAAGAAAAATAACATTGTTTGATTTTAGTCAGGGATTAATAGAATTCATGGTACTTGAATTTAAAAATCTGAAGAGCCAAGTTGTTATGATGTATACCCTTTGAATTTCCAATCCTTTATCCAAAAGTCTTTAAGACGGACATAATGATTCTCCGAAAGGGAGCAGCTGCTTTATAACAGCAATCATTTATTGAGTTTGTGTTCCTACTGTTTCAAACAAATTCAATTAGCCCTTACACTTCAAAACCCTAAAGGCACCAAAGAGATGATACCAGGTTGCTTTCATCTAATAGTAATACTAAACTTGTCAGTACAGTTTTGGGATTGATGGTTAGAAGAAAATTAATAGTAACATTTTTCATTTTTTAATCAAACAGTCCTATTCAGAACTACCTATGGATCTTGGCGGCTACTTAGTTGAATGAATTCAGTTTAAGTAATGATTCTAAACACGAAGCCCAACCTTCCAAAGGTATTCTGAGAGTGACTGACTCTGTTGAATGGAAGGAAATGTAGATTGGGTATTTGAACTCAATGATGACCTTCTCATCTGAACAATACTGTATAGTTTCCAGAATGTCTACCAGAGAAGGCAGTGATCATAATGACTTCTAAATGCAAAGTTCATGGAGAGGCAGGCCTGCCTCTGTTTTGAGTTAAGCCTGAGACATTTTGTTCTTAGAGAAATTTTAAAGCCCCGTGAAGTGCACCCCTGACATATATATTAGATTTAATTCACTGACAACCACCATGAAGAAAAATAGTTTTATTTTTGTTCTCTATTTCCCCACCCCTCTCAGTTATCAAATGTATTTGGGTGGATATGTGGGCACTGAAAACAACTGTTTTCAATGTTTGAGTTTACATTATAGTTATTGACACATGAAACTCCAGGCTACCATGGTTTTCACTCTTCCAGAAAATATATGTTCAAGTCCACAATATGCTCCTGTGAACTCTTCCTCACTCTCATTTATTCATTCATTTATTTTTACTTACAGTATTCTTACATATCATGTTATAGTGGCCCCAGAGGGCAGTTACTATTTTGCTTCAAATACCGGCTCTGGATCAAAAGGTCTGGTCTTAAGTATCTAAAAATAAATAGCCAAACATTCACTTTTATAAATGTAACCATTTACATTTTCATTGGACTTTCGTTGTCACTTCTCATGATTAAACACCTTGTCAACCATTCCCAGTGAAATGGATACAGATGTGCCCTTGAAATGTTTCCATAATACCACGGTGTTCTGGCTTGAAAGCAGCCACAGAGCACTCTCTGGCTGTGGGATTCTGGTGATCAATGTAACATTTATTGAAATGCCCCAATAGTTGATAATTAAAGCTATCTGTGACATGTGTAGCTTATAATGATTAACTCGTCTACAGTCAGAAGCTCAAATAACCTGCACCTGTAAAGACTTTATTTCCTAAAGGTAAAACAACTGTTTAGGAAAGATCATGCTGGCAAAACAGCTGCTTGCCGTTCTGGAGAGGAAACAAGGTATTATCTTTCAACAAATGCCAACTCTGGGGTTTTATCAGCGCGATCTCATTAACTGGAAACAAGGCTTAAATGCTTTGTTTATAAATTATGATTATTCCTGATTGCGGCAGTTACTGATAGTGCTACTCATTTGCAATGCAACTCTTTGAATTTGTTTAATTACAATTTGAAACAAGGCAGAGAAGATTAATTAACCCACCTGGCTGGCTGGCACATAGTCCTGGCTCGGCTCTGTCATGCTCATATACATGTTCTCACCGTCAAACTGCGAATGAAATAATAGTAAACATTCAGCAATCTTGACTGTGTGCATGTTTGTTGTTGGTTTTTGTGTTTTGTTTTTTTTTTTCACCATCAAACTGGAAAACAGTAGCCATAAAACAAAATACTGTGGTTGGAAATATGGAAAATCTGTCACAGCAAGAGAACCATGTCTATTCTTTGATGCTTCTGTTGTCATCTTTCCTGACCCTGGATGTCAGTGATTTGGAGTAATTAGTGCTCTAGTAATTACAGCAAGCAAGCAAGAAATGAATGGTTTCCTTTCATCTGCAATCTGTTTTAAAACAAAATGGCTCATTCTGCATACCACATATATACATATTGCAGTTCAGCTGTAACGAAGTATTAAATGGATGGCATGATTTCTGAAAGAAAAGAATAATGGAAAATATACTAAGGCACAGCTCAACACATTCTGAGTTTGGTTCTCAAAAATGAAAAAGCGCAGAGTTTTCATAATAGACTAAAATTGGCTTCACCACAATAGCCTTACAATTAAAAAATTTTAACTTGATAATAATATTTGAGAAGAGCACGTGACACTACAAGCATGTCTAAGAATGGTAATAACAATGGATAACAATACAAATATAAGACTCAATGATCACATTTTCCTCTCGGAAGATTTTCAAAGACATAGAATTAATGTAAGTATTACAAATGCATAGAAATCCATATACAAATTCACAAGTTAGGAGCAAGATGGGAGGAGAAAATTCCTGGGGGCAGTTCGCGTACAAAACTGTAGAAGAGTTCAAGCAACAATAACAGTAACAACAAACTTTTCATTATTTGGGTTTTTGAAAGCAGTAATCACTCCATTCAGACTTAATCCTCAGCTTAAAAGTGCTGTCTTGAGTTACTTGATAAATGGGTAAAGCATTTCCCTTTTAGTTAAAGGAAGAATTTTCCCAAGGAAATAATCAAACGGACTAATACAACCAGCTTCAAAGAGCTGAGTCTGAATATACTTTCACTGCCAGACTATTTCAGACATGGCAATTTGAATATCTGGAAGGTTATTTTTCAAGACAGAATAGAGTTAGTGACGGAGGTAGAAGGCGCAGTGCTGTGGACATGCTTGTACAGCATGAGAATAATTATAGACACAGCATTCCACCACCTGTGAGCTGCTAGCAACAAAATGGACACGCCTCAGTTCTGGAACTGGCTCTGAACTGTAGTCTGCAACACTGCCCTGAAGATCCACATAAACATGAGCTGTACAGAAAGACCTCCCTAAGGACACTTGAGGCACTCATTAAGTTCAAAGAACCAAAAGATTTCCTCACGCATCATCTTGAAAATATTTATATTTCATGTTGTGTGAATAGACGTATCTAAACAGATCTGATATCACTCATTGAAAGATGTGGTTGTTAGGACAAATCAGAAATAGCACACCCAGAAAAGAAGATCTGGACATTTTAGTTGCTCTGTCATCTGGCTTAGGAGCCCTGAGTCCGATTGACTTACCCACAGTTGGTTTTCCATCAGTCAGGTGAATGCCTTCAACCCAAGATAGTCTAGCCTCACGAGATCCGCCTGTCACTTCTACCAGCTCAAAACCTAACAAAGAGCATCATTTAGCATTTCTCCACCCCCTCCCACTGTTGGTTTGTTTATAAATGTTTTTAATGTTAAGATGCCAAAGAATCATTTAAAATATGGACAGTTTCTCTGACTGTAGCAAACTAAACTGAACAGAAGTAGTGAAGTGAATCAAACACTCCACTGCCTATGCATATTCTATAAATGTGTTACTTTCTATTTCATCTTCTCTTACTCATTTTCTAAATCTGGTGTCATTTTCAAGCCAACTAAAGCTTTGAAGTTTTGGTTTTAGTCTATCCAAAATGTGTGCTAATTGAGTATATTCAACTTACTGCTCCTAAGAACTCTTTCCTCAAAAAAGTATCAGCACTTAAGTAATATTGAGCCAAGGCTGAAACAGCATTTTAAGTAAAAGATACTTTGCTAAAGGAAAAACTATTTTTTTCAAGTACGTCCTATGTATCTGTAACGAGTATTCTTGCCTGGAGAATCCCTATGGACAGAAGAGCTGGTGGGCCACCGTCCATAGGGTCACAAAGAATTGGACGCAATTAAAGTGACTTAGCACACACACACAACCTACCTGTATCTTTACATGCATTAACTGATATGTATTAAGTGATTTAATCTTCACAACAACGAAGAGTTAGGTATTATTATTATTACCCGTAAAGGCAGAGAGAAGTAAAGCTAGATGCTCAAAGTTACACAGCTACCAAGAGGCAGGGCTGGGATTCAAAGCCAAGAAGCCTGGTTTTACAACATATGCATGTAACTCCCAAAACAAATATAAATATATTCTGAGCCATAAATGATGAGTTAGCTATCAATTCTGAAAATAATGCCAATATATTATCAGAAAAGACTGATGACAGTATCTCAATGATGTTAAGATATCGTACAGAATTTCTATGGTGAAAGTGAAAGTTGCTCAGTCGTGTCCCACTCTTTGCAACCCCATGGACTATACAGTCCATGGAATTCTCCAGGCCAGAATACTGGAGTGGGTAGCCATTCCCTTCTCCAGGGAATCTCACCAACCCAGGGAGAGATCTTAGCACAACCCATCGAACCCACGTCATCCACATCGCAGGCAGATTCTTTAACAGCTGAGCCACCAGCTTTCAAAGAACAAGAGTCCCAGTGAGCTGACAATTTAGTAATCAGGCTGGGAGAATATTCCTGGATGCTTTATAAGTAAGCCTTAAAAGACAGGGAGGTGGTTTGCTGGTTAATTTTATGTGTCAGTTTAGCTGGGCCACCAATGTCCAGATGTTTGGACAAATATTCTGGGTGTGTCTATGAGGCTCTTTGGACAAAATTAACATCTCAATTGGTAAAAATGAATAAAGCAGATTGCCCTCCTTACTGTGGGCGGGCCTCATCCAATCAGTTGAATGTCTGAATAGAACAAAAAAGCTGACACTCCTGAGTGTAAAAGGGAAATCTTCCTGCCTGACTGCTTGACCTGAACACCTGTCTTCCTGCCTTCAGACTCAAACTGAAACATCAGCTCTTCTGGGTCTCAAGCCTGCCAGCTTTTGGATGGGAACTATATCATTTGTTATTGTTTGAATATTTTTTAATGAAGAAAAAAACCCCAAAAAACTCTTGGTCTCCAGCTTCCCAACTACACATCTGGGGACTTCTCAGCCTCCATAATCACAACTCCTTGTAATAAATCCTCCCTTCCTTCCCCTACCACTTCTATTACTATCAAGATATTCACAACTCCTCTGAAAGCTTATCTCTGGAAGACCGGCAATGTAGAGATGCAGAAAGAGATGACCTTGATTTTTTTGCTATGAGAGTGTCTGGCCTCACCACAACCACTCCCTGTGACCCAGTATATGTCACATACATCCACACCTCTTTGTCCAGACTGTCTTCCTTCTCTTGAAATGTTTCTTAGATCCTTCAGTTCCCCTTAGTCAGGGTTGGGCTGTCTCTAGCCTCTGGGGTCCTCCAGGTAGCCCTCTGGTTCCAGGCAGGTTTTGTTATTGGGGGATTAACTCCCTAGGGCTGTGAGCTACCAGAAGACAGTACACATCTTGGTAATCTTTAGTGTCCTTATGGCTTAGGGATAGCACATAAAAAGTCCTCAGGAAATGTACAATTAACCAAAATTAAACTGTATTTGCTTGATTGCATAGATCCTCTTCCTACAGAAGGCATTGACTTGAGAGGAGGGAGAATATTCAGCTTTTAGAAAATGATTTGAAGGCTTTTAAATGCACACAATTCATAGTCTTACAGTAGATTAAAACTGGAGCAGAATTACAATAGGAGCAGAAGCTCTTACAAAGAAAAAAAAAGGTACAGAAATAGCCAAGACAGCAATACTTAAATGCTGGAACCTGTTCTTCCTCAAGATTTTTATTCAATTAAAAAACATGCAGATTTTTTTTAAGAATCAAGAGATCTCACTGTAAATTAACTTAAGGTCTCTTTCTGAAGAATTATAAGTTACCAAATAAAGATACACGTATGTCAAAACAAGCCTGGTCATTCCTCTTTGTGTTTGGACAAACTCTTGAGCTCAAGAAGAAAAATAAGCCAAGATTCCAGTGCCCCAGCTCACCGTCTCCCTGCAAGACCCCAACAGGTTAACATCATCCTTGTACTTTTTACAGCTCCACCCAACCACACCCTGTCCAGAAGCTGGTTCCAGGGATCTCAACAGGTCTTCTGCTGATGCAACATTCTTAGAATGCATCTGTATCTTGGGTTTATATCTAGTTGCCATCTTAAGTTGAATTATAGTGGATAGAGTCCCAGAATTTCAGTCTTGGAAAGGTCCTCAAAGGTGTCATGTCTGAACCCCTGAGGTTATGACTTAAGAAACAGACTTTTTATTGGTCATGCAGTCCATCTGGGTATAGAATCAAAGTCTAGATTTCTAGTAGAAGAGTTTTTCATTATGACATGCTGCTTTATACTCCATTGCCCATTAAAAGTGAGGGATTAGACTCTACGGCTACTGTTTTAAACTCCATCACAAATAATAGGTGGGGGACCAGATCCACAATGCTTTGTGTGTGGCTTGTTTGCATGCCCCACAGTCTAAAAGGCAAAGTATTTGCGTTATTACACTAATGACCCCAGTTCACTTCATCTGGACCACATATTAGATAAACCTTATTCATAATTGTTGCAATGATATTCTTTTATTAAAAATAACTAACTGCATCTCCTTACTCCTTGCATTTGTCACAGCTATTATTTTTAGAATTCAGCTGAATTTAGGCATTATAACTTTTCAAAATACATCTAAGCATCCTAGGACTTTTAATTTCTGTGTATTCTCAATTTAAAACCTGAAGCAAAGTTTGAAGGAGTAAATAGGCTGACTTATTTAAATCTAAATGTAAATGGCATCAACTCGGGATTAGCCTTTCTGACCAAATGCTTTAGACTCTTTTTCGTGTTTTTATTTCAAAGCACCAGGGGATACAATCACATAAAAAGTCATTCATAATCTTCCACTACAGTTTTTAAAAATTGTTTTCAGAGGATATTAACCAAACCCATAATCCCAAAGAGCTTTTCAAACTAGGTAGTTATTATTTCTTCTATTTAAAACTGAAAGTAGACATCCAACACCATCTGAACAGAGTAAACGATGAGCAGAAATGAGTAATATTAGGCTCCCAAAACCACTAAACATAAGAAAAATCAAAGATAGAATATGAAGTATAAATCAATCATTGGCACTGGTAGAGGAAATGGAATCTTTTTAGGGAAACCATTAGAAGAAAACCAGAAAACTGCTGCTGGGGAAGAATGGGGGCCTCATGGGATTCATGAACAGTATTGCATTGTATCCCCTGTAAAAGTGAAAATCTTATATTTCTGGGTGTTTTCTGGAGGAATATTGGATACTTTGTTTTGTTTTTTTTTTTAAAGAAGTTAAAAATGGAAATGTTTATAACAGGGAGTTAATGTGACATTTCTTAGAAGACTATAAATCATTATAAGACAGGGCAATATCCTCAAAATGAAATATCCAGTTTTGTATTACTGGGCTCAATGTGAGATTAAAAGTTATCTTTTTCTTTTTCTTTTTTTTTTTTTGGTAATGAAAGAAATAGTTTAAGTTTGGTCAATGAAATCAAAGACTTCTGCTCTTTCATGTAGAGCAAAGCGTTTTGAAAGCTACAGCATAATGTGAAGGGTGGGAACAGGCGCTGAGCACAGCTGTCACCACTGTTCACACGCAGAGTAACGTGTAGCCAATAAAAATAGACTGAGGTGAGCTCCAAGCTTCCTAGGCATCCTCCATTCTCCAGGAACAAGGTCAGGAGACACTGGAGAGGGAGTGTGTGTTTATTTATCTTCCAGTTCCAAGGCTGACCGTGGAAATGTGAGAGGGGCTGAGGCAGTCCGCCTCCATGCCGAGCCAGACTGAATGAAACTGGCACTGTGCAAAGGGGCCTGGAAAGTGCTCACGGACCCTGAAGGGACACCTGCAGAGCACAGCCCGTCAACACCCAGAGAAAAGGAAACAACTACTGCCGGTGCTTTGAATGGATGTGCGTGACAACCTGGGAGCACACAGAGCTGAACCACGAAAGAGAGACCCCTCTTGGTTGGCTCCTGTCACTTGAACTTGAGTGGTAAACACTCTGCTGCAGATCTGAATGGCATGGAGAGGAAATATGATCTGGGCAGAGTGGAGCTTGATGACTTGGCCACTGGAGGGGGAAAGAGAGAATATCACCTCCACAAGGGCAACACTGGACCCACCACTGAGAATCTGAGCTGTGTTTAGGAACTGAATCTATACTCTCATCTTTGTCCTAGTGAAACATTTATTTGGGGAAGAACTGTGTATCATGTTTCCGTTGTTAACTTTAATAACTGACATTTTCAGTAACAGTATTATGCATTTATCTTGATCCTATCCTCATAGATGCTGTCCTACACCAAGGCCCAGTGGCATGGTAGCAACTATCTCCATCTGCTGTTAACGGTATGGTTACAATGCAATGTTTGTTTGCTTTTTTAGGCAACACACCAAATTTATTAATGCAAATGTACTCTGTATTATTTTAAGTGGCACACTTAAAGTCACACTTAATGGCTCCACACTTAAGTCATGCCATTATGATTCAAAACACTTTTAACCGCTATGGGCACTTTCCAACCACATATTAAGCCATTTAGTTTTTGGAACAGCTGTAATATGGTGACTACTGTTAATCCCATTACAGACGACAAAACTAAGACACAGAGGAGTTAAGTAACCTGTCTGTGATGGATCCAATCACATGTCCCCCAGGCCTGCACAGCCTGCCTGACCCTCAGGCCTTGGCCACTGGCTTTTAATTTCACAGTTCTCGTGGAAATAAAAGTCCCCAGCTCTCTGTACTGCCACCACAGTACAGTTAGTGGTGCCCCAAATCCACACCAACTGACATCGAGAGGCCCCGCCTCTCGATTACCAGAAGAGCTGGTAATGCACCTCAAGAGTTGGGTAGGTACTGCCCAGTGGAGAGGACTGGCCCATGGCAGGCCCTGTGGCCTCTTCAGAGAAGACCCTTTGGCCTAACAAGCAGCAGTAGTCTGCTGCACAGCTACTACGCTTGGAAGTACACACCATGTTTTGTTCTTCCCACCTCCCTGCCGTGGTCCTTCCCCCTCACTTTGGATTCCCTGGATTTGCACTCCCGGTGTTAATATGCAAGCATTCATTATGGGCTCTCCTTTCCAGGGCACCTGGACCAAGACAGTGCCAGGTGAGTCGCCCAAGGTTAGTAAGTAACAGCTCTTAACTAATGCTACATTTCATCCTGTCTTTACTGTCTTTATTATGCTTCCATTATATTATTGAGTCATTTAGTTCTATTTTAAATGTCTATGCAGTGACATAAACAAATTTATGAAATAGTAATAAACAGAAGAATCAAGATTTTTCAATATCATGAAAATACCACTCAGACGGTAAAAGCATCTGCCTACAATGACAGAGACCTGGGTTCAATCCCTGGGTTGGGAAGATCCCCTGGAGAAGGAAATGGCAACCCACTCCAGTACTCTTGCCTTGAAAATCCCATGGACGGAGGAGCCTGGCATGGGGTCACAAAGAGTCGGATAGGACTGAGTGACTTCACTTTCACTTTCATGCAAGTTTTGAGAAAATTTCATTAATCCCAAAAGAAATCCATTTTCATTATACATTATTTAAGAAAGAAAAGAATGTGTGGATAGAAGCTTAGCTATCACTCCAAATCAATCCTGGTGCACTTAGTGGAAATAACTTTTAACTAAATCATGAAAACACACTTGATCCATGACACTAGTGTCTGATATCAGAAAATCACGAGCAATGATTTCTGAGTCCATGTAGAACTCTTGTTTTTAAAATGAATTTCCAAGTAATTTCTGAATTTCTATAAAGCAAAAAGCTGTAAAACTATACCATGTCACTGAAACTCAGTGCACTTTCAAATGATTGGTTCAGAACATTCCTGTGACTTATGTTGTAGTCAAGTTTTTCTGAATCCATTGGCTAAGAGAACAACTTGAGAAGTACATTCAAACTTGCTGGCAATCCTTACCTAAGCTCACTATTTCCACATCGTATCAGCTCTCACCTCATTCACCACAGTACCTAAATCCTGCATAGACCTGGAATGAAAAGTATGAAAGTCATTTTTTGGGGGGTTGCCTCTTTTATTTCTAGTATTCCTTTTAAAGCACAGTGAACATTCTTCAGTATCTGACACATAGAGGAAAAGGTGAGACTATTTTTCACACATGTCTGGTCTGGAAGAACATGCTCCGTTCAAAACAAGAAAAATGTGAGACTTAGAAGTTCAGAACATTGAGAAGGTTCTGAGATTTGAACGACAGATGTAGAAAAAGATTAACAGAGAAGTTGTATTTAGACTGCTTAGGTGACAACTGAGTGGGATGAAAACTTTTTTAAAAAAGAGTTGAAGTCAAACAATTATTGAATAATTTTTAGATTAAAAGTGAGGGAACCAAATAAAAATACAAATAGGAAGGTACAGAATTATTAAGATGGAGATTCTCACTTCCCTATTATTATTACTCAGAAAATAACATTGAGACTAAATATAACAATGATGTTACAGGAATAGACTTCTGGTCATTAAACTCTCCTAATGGTAGGACAGGTGTTGAAATATATTTTGGTATATTCAGGGTAAACCTGACCGATTAAAAACATAAGAAGTTCAGTTTAGATATACTCCATTTTTCTTTTGAGATCATATATAATATTTTTTTTCAGGCTCCAGCCAGAGAGTTTCTATTTTCTGAATGAAAACATACTGACATTTTAAAGAACTGGATTAAATCTTTCAAGTCACTGAGTGTAAATCTGTCCATTAGGAATGGAAACAAAGCTCTGGATCTTTCACTTTAAGGAACTTAAAAAGTTACTCAATCCATTTGTTTTATCAAAAGGAGAAGAATTTCTGAATTTTCTTTGAGATTTCAAATACTATATAGGTATATTTATTTTTATATTATCTTCTTTGATATTTAACCCATGATCCCATGTAGCTCTCCCTGCTGACTTATCATATGTTATGAAGATTATGACATAATTTTCCTTGCTTTAGCTTAAGACTTCATGCATAAGATGTGCCCATCCCAAGGCATATTCATTACATGTATTTATAGAGTTTTCTTATTGTCTTCATGTTTACAGTAGTTCTAACTATCCCCCTAGGTTATATTCCCACTCCCATTTGAATTTTGTTTTTTTTTTTTTTTATGGTAGCATTCTCCCAAATAGTTCATCCTCCCTTTGGACAACATCCTTCTTATAGCATGATACAGTGCCAGAAACATGTCTAACCCGAAACAGGAAGTCTTGTTGCTGGAAATTCCAAGTCTGCTTCCACTCAAAGCCTTATTTATACTGCATGGTGAGGAGAGACTGGTTTCCCTTGTTTTACTTTCTGAATGGCACCATATGATGCTCTTTTGCTGAAAAATTGCAAGACAGTCAGCACATGGACAGTCACACAAGACAGTCAGGGGTGCACCATCTAGCATGGTCTTGCTGTTACAGTAAATGTAATGGTAATCAACACAGTCCCAGACAAAAATGTGGTACTCACTCATTCAATCATTCAACAAATGCTCCTTTTGCACCCGCTGTGTGCCAGGCCCCGTTCACAGTGACAGCAGCTAACACCTACTTTATACTCACTGTGTGCTAGGTGCACACATGCATTCACTCACTGAATCCTTCCAACAGCTCTGTGAGGCAGGGAGTATTCACGTCCTTTGACCAAAAAGGAAACTGAGCCTTAAAGAATTAGGTCACTTGGAAGGGGTAGAGCAGAGGCTCAATTCCAGGTCTGTTTGAGGACAGAAAAATACTTACTAGTAATAGTACTAGAAGAGGATCAATCAACATGAAACTTTCTGGTAACCCAATGTGAGTATAAAATTAATGAATATCAAAACCAATTCAACAACTACCAGGACAGCAGACTTCATTATTTCAATGACAATACTCACTTAATGACAATGGAATAATTTATTCCATAGTCAATTCTAATGGGATCAGAACAGTTACTAGAGGCAGAAAGTGTATTAGGAAGATTACATGCATGTTAAGTCACTTTTAAACTCCGAGAGTTGGTGATGGACAGGGAGGCCTGGCATGCTGCAGTCCATGGGGTTGCAAAGAGTAGGACATGACTGAGCGACTGAACTGAACTGAAGTCACTTCAGTCGTGTCCGAATCTTTGCAATCCTATGAATGTAGCCCACCAGGCTCCTCTGCCCACGGGATTCTCCAGGCATGAATACTGGAATGGGTTGCCATTTCCTTCTCCAGGGAATCTTCCCAACCCAGGGATCAAACCTGTGTCTCTTACAGCTCCTGCATTGGTATTGACAGGCAGGTTCTTTATGTAGGCTGCAGTTCATGGGGTCGCAAAGAGTCAGACACAGCTGAGCAACTTCACTTTCACTTTTCACTTTCATGCATTGGAGACGGAAATGACAATCCATTCCAGTGTTCTTGCCTGGAGAATCCCAGAAACAGCGGAGCCTGGTGAGCTGCCGTCTATGGGGTCGCACAGAGTCGGACACGACTGAAGCGACTTAGCAGCAGCAGCAGCAGCGCCATCTGGGAAGCCCCACAGAATTGAATAATTCAGAGCAGGGTTCGAAACTCAGGTTTGCCACTCAATATCTGCAAATAGATCCAACCAGTCCATCCTAAAGGAAATCAGTCCTGGGTGTTCATTGGAAGGACTGATGTTGAAGCTGAAACTCCAATACTTTGGCCACCTCATGCAAAGAGCTGACTCATTGGAAAAGACCCTGATGATGGGAAAGACTGAGGGCA
>NW_011494680.1:11416516-11422943 GCF_000754665.1 Bison bison bison
AGGATGAGATGCTTGAATGGCATCACTGACTCAATGGACATGGGTTTGGGTGGACTCCAGGAGTTGGTGATGGACAGGGAGGCCTGGCGTGCTGCGATTCATGGGGTCGCAAAGAGTCAGACACGACTGAGTGACTGAACTGAATTGAACTGAGCTGTAAATGTAGGAAGGCATAGCCTCTGTGAGCTTCAGTGGCCGTGTCACAGGATTGCTGTGAAGACCAGAACTGCTAGGGGAAATGCCTGGTACAACATCCATGACTAACTGATTCTCAAAGTTAGTCCCTTACCTTTCTGTTCACTGCTAGACTAAGCCAGACTGAGTATACTAAACTGGTCTTTCTTCTCCTCCACTTTCAATGCTCCCTAAGGTTTTCAAGACAAATTCCAATTACTTAGTTCAAAACACAAGGTCCTTCATGATATGAACAGTGATGTCACTTATTTATGGATGGTGCCCAACTCTAAATGGCCAGTGCCAGTGCCATGCCAGTGTTAAATGTTTTTAACACCACTCCCGTCTACATCTCTTGTCACTACTGACATACGACCAGCAAACTCCCACCTCTGTTCCTCCCACTCATTCCCTCTGCCTGGAATACCTTTCCATCTCCCAGTCCATGTGAGTTCTTGTCCTATTTTCTAGTAATAAGATGGTCACTGAATTGATAGGCCAACTTGGAACACTTCTAAAAGTGAGGGACATACTAAAACTAATTATGATTGAACAGCAGGCATAAATGTGATTCTCTCAGACAAGAAGCATCTTCCCACCAGAAGGTAAGCCTTCCCTAAAGCCACTTATGATCTAGGGTCCCTTCTTTGTGCCTCAGTAAGTTCACTACAGCATCATGTGCTTACTGCAGCCTGTATCTCATTGTGTGGGCACTGTTCTGTGCTACCTGGCTCCTATATCAGACTATGAACTATTAGAGGGCAGGGACATTCCTATTTACTTTTCTATCCCCAGTACTTAACACTTGTCAAGCACACAGAATTTACTAAGTTAACACTAAACAAATGATTTTAAAAAATTCAGTGCAATGTTGTGAGAAGTGAAAGCATTTTAGGTATCTCACCATTCTGCTATTCTGCAGTAATATTTATTCCATGTGCTTTCATTTCCAAATCAATTTCTATCCATGAAAATAACTGATCCTCCAGGGGCACTGGAAAAAAGCTTTTGTAAACCAGACCACATTTCAGTTTTCCATCTCTTCCTGTTTTATAGGGACCGAATTTTTTTTTCAGTCACTCTAGTTTGGTTAGCGTGAAAAGAAGTTCATTTTATGAGCACTTAGCTAACAGAGAAAACTTTCATGGTACCAAACTGCCCAGTTCCGGTAAGCAGGCTGTGCCCATGCTGTTCCAGATCAAGCTAGTTTATTTTTTCATGCTGACGTCAAGCTGCTGGTGAACATTTTGCTCTCTGCATCATCTCCAAATCTATGAAAAGATTAGTCGCTCAGTTGTGCCCCACTCTTTGTGATCCCATGAACTTCAGCCCACCAGGCTCCTCTGTCCATGGGATTTTCCAGGCAAGAATACTGGAGTGGTTTACCATTTCCTTCTCCAGGGGATTTTCCCGACCCGGGACTGAATCTGGGTCTCCTGCACTGCGGGCAGAGTCTTTATCCACTCACCTACTAGGGAAGCCCTAATCTATACCAGTGAGCTAATGAAAAGCTGACTGGACTGGCAGACAGAGTGCAGTTCATTCCTCCCTTTTACCATGTGGTTTTTGAGTAATTCGGAGTCTCTTGTTCCCTTGCAGGTACGGCAGAATAGGGGCAGAATTTAGGACAGATTCCACCATGAACTGGATTTGAAATAAGAAGAATCAGATGGAGGTCTTGGTTATGACACTTCCTAGCAGACTCTTCAGGGGAATGAGAGTAAGAATTACACTTTCTTTGTGCAATTATTTCAGATTGGGAAAGCACTTGTAAATTTAAAGCACTAAACGTACAATCCCTGTGCTACCGTCTGGAAATTACAGAACTTCCCCTCTCATGGCAAGTTCATGTGATTGCTTTCATCATTTACTGGAAAGATCAATAGGCAGAAAGAGTGCAGAATCACGATAAATATGCCCTAAATTAACTTATGAAAAGGTCTTTAATATGGAAGATGATATGCAGACATTATTTTTACCACTATATAAGGAAGGGCAGAGTTCTACCTTAAATATTAGGTAAAAGAGAAGCAAAGGAGTGTAAAACAGTAAATAATAGTGTAATTACCAAATACATGAAGACTTTGTAGAGCATCATGTGTATGTATGTGCAAGTATACATGCACACACATGTTTTTTATATAATGTACATATTTATTTATTGTATCTGCATACAGAATATTTTTCACATGAAATGTTATTTGGTTTTTATTTATTTTAGGCTACATAAGGGAGATGCTATTATTGTAAAATATATCAAAAACTGCTATACAAAACTGCAGGAGAAACTATCTGAAAATGCAAAGCATTACTGAATTGTTCTCTTAATTCATAGAGAAAATATTACCCAGTCATAGTAAGCTATATCATATCATATTCACTAAAATTGCTTCAGGCAGATTTATTGTCATAAAATGAAAATTTCAGGCAGTTTTTTGCATAAAAATACAACATTATACTTAAATATATAATAGTATGATATAAGACGCTATAGATTTCCTATAGCATCTTATTTTCCATAGCTTATTAGCTTCATACATTTAATTATCCATAAGATAACAACTGCTTGTATTTTATGGAACTGCTGCTGCTAGAACAATTTCTGCTCTAGTCCAACAACTGCATAACCCAGTTAGATATTTAATCTGTTTCACTAATCAGTTAATGTTCTTTATAATGCTCACATCAAAGAAATTATGTAATCTCTACTACTCTGTAACCTTTAATTTCACTTTCTGTAAGAAGCATTACATTATTAATATCTTTTGCACATTTCATACTTGCTATGAAAAATTCTGGCATAATATATTTTTATAACCATTAAGTAAATTAATATTAATGCTAGATTAAGTAGTTTCAGGATTTTTTGTTTGAAATGCCTTCTTAATAGTTCTGAGCAGAATGTACATATTTTATATTAATATATATGTAATGAGTCTTGTCTCTAAGAAATCCATCAATGTTACTTGAGACATTAAACTTGAAACAAATAATTTAAACATATACTGAAATAAGACTAGGATGGAAAATAAACATTACAGCAAATCAAATTATTTAACAGATTTTAATTTTAAAGCAGAATGATGCTGCTTTTTCTTCAGAGGTAACCCAACTTTCCTCAGAAAGTTTAATTATAGTGCCTACTCCCCATTCCACATAATTTAGGCAAAAAAGCTCTTTGGACACATGACAGGAAAATATCCAACATCTAATATTTAAAATCCGTATTTTACAATATCCTTATAGCATACCATTTTTGGGCAGTGAAACTGCATTTGTAATAATCCATTTATATCAGTGATTCTAAAACCTAATGGGGTTTCTCAAAAAATGTACACTCAAACCTGTATGTAAAATTTTAAACCTGTACTTTTTTTTTAAACAGGAGAAAAACAAATTTAATTACTTATGTATATATGTATAGGACCTCCACAAAGATATGAGACTCAAAGGCAGTCAATGGAGACTTACACACCACCCAGAGCTAAGAAAAGTGATATGGATCTAGGGCTTGAAAGGGGAAAAAGGCAATTCATAGGAAGAGAAGAAGGGCAAACATCTGGTCCATAAAAGTTAAATTGTACTTTTTTAAAACAGTGTATTTTCACTCTGATTCTTGAAAAGAAAAAGGCTTGTGGATGTGCATTTTTAGGAAACCCAATAAGACCCCATGCTTTTTATCCATTAGCAGTTACTGTTTTCAGTCAAATGTTCTTTAAGGTGAGAGGCTGATTTAATGAATGGTTTCCATAATGATGGGCTGGGAGGACCAACCCCACGTCCAAGGAGTGGTGGCTGCGCGGGCGCAGGAGGGCCTAGAGGAGCTATCCCACGTTGAAGGTCAGGAAGGGCGGTGGTGAGAAGATACCCATTGTCCAAGGTAAGGAGCAATGGCTGTGCTTTGCTGGAGCAGCCGTGAAGAGATACCCCACGCCCAAGGTAAGAGAAACCCAAGTAAGATGGTAGGTGTTGCAAGAGGGCATCAGAGGGCAGACACACTGAAACCCTACTCACAGGAAAACAGTCAATCTAATCACACTAGGACCACAGCCTTGTCTAACTCAATGAAATTAAGCCATGCCCGTGGGGCAACCCAAGACGGGCGGGTCATGGTGGAGAGATCTGACAGAATGTGGTCCACCGGAGAAGGGAATGGCAAACCACTTCAGTATTCTTGCCTTGAGAACCCCATGAACAGTATGAAAAGGCAAAATGATAGGATACTGAAAGAGGAACTCTCCAGGTCAGTAGGTACCCAATATGCTACTGGAGATCAGTGGAGAAATAACTCCAGAAAGAATGAAGGGATGGAGCCAAAGCAAAAAGAATACCCAGCTGTGGATGTGACTGATGATAGAAGCAAGGTCCAATGCTGTAAAGACCAATACTGCATAGGAACCTGGGATGTCAGGTCCATGAATCAAGGCAAATTGGAAGTGCTCAAACAAGAGATGGCAAGAGTGAATGTCGACTTTCTAGGAATCAGCTAACTGAAATGGACTGGAATGGGTGAATTTAACTCAGATGACCATTATATCTACTGCGGACAGGAATCCCTCAGAAGAAATGGAGTGGCCATGATGGTCAACAAGAGTCCAAAATGCAATACTTGGATGCAATCTCAAAAATGACAGAATGATCTCTGTTCATTTCCAAGGCAAACCATTCAATATCACAGTAATCCAAGTCTATGCCCCAACCAGTAACACTGAAGAAGCTAAAGTTGAACAGTTCTATGAAGACCTACAAGACCTTTTAGAACTAACACCCAAAAAAGATGTCCTTTTCATTATAGGGGACTGGAATGCAAAAGTAGGAAGTCAAGAAACACCTGGAGTAACAGGCAAATTTGGCCTTGGATACGGAATGAAGCAGGGCAAAGACTAATAGAGTTTTGCCAAGACAACGCACTGGTCATAGCAAACACCCTCTTCCAATAACACAAGAGAAGACTCTACACGTGGACATCACCAGATGGTCAACACTGAAATCAGACTGATTATATTCTTTGCAGCCAAAGATGGAGAAGCTCTATACAGTCAACAAAAACGAGACCAGGAGCTGACTGTGGCTCAGATCATGAACTCCTTATTACCAAATTCAGACTTAAATTGAAGAAAGTAGGGAAAACCACTAGACCATTCAGGTATGACCTAAATCAAATCCCTTATGATTATACAGTGGAAGTGAGAAATAGCTTTAAGGGCCTAGATCTGATAGATAGAGTGCTTGATGAACTATGGACTGAGGTTCGTGACATTGTACAGGAGACAGGGATCAAGACCATCCCCATGGAAAAGAAATGCAAAGAAGCAAAATGGCTGTCTGGGGAGGGCTTACAAATAGCTGTGAAAAGAAGAGAAGCGAAAAGCAAAGGAGAAAAGGAAAGATATAAGCATCTGAATGCAGAGTTCCAAAGAATAGCAAGAAGAGATAAGAAAGCCTTCTTCAGCGATCAATGCAAAGAAATAGAGGAAAACAACAGAATGGGAAAGACTAGAGATCTCTTCAAGAAACTTAGAGATACCAAGGGAACATTTCATGCAAAGATGGGCTCGATAAAGGACAGAAATGGTATGGACCTAACAGAAGCAGAAGATATTAAGAAGAGGTGGCAAGAATACACAGAAGAACTGTACAAAAAAAATCTTCACATCCCAGATTATCACGATGGTGTGATCACTGACCTAGAGCCAGACATCCTGGAATGTGAAGTCAAGTGGGCCTTAGAAAACATCACTACGAACAAAGCTAGTGGAGGTGATGGAATTCCAGTTGAGCTATTTCAAATCCTGGAAGATGATGCTGTCAAAGTGCTGCACTCAATATGCCAGCAAATTTGGAATACTCAGCAGTGGCCACAAGACTGGAAACGGTCAGTTTTCATTCTGATCCCAAAAAAAGGAAATGCCAAAGAATGCTCAAACTACTGCACAATTGTACTCATCTCACATGCTAGTAAAGTAATGCTCAAAATTCTCCAAGCCAGGCTTCAGCAATGCGTGAACCGTGAACTTCCAGATGTTCAAGCTGGTTTTAGAAAAGGCAGAGGAACCAGAGATCAAATTGCCAACATCCGCTGGATCATGGAAAGAGCAAGAGAGTTCCAGAAAAACATCTATTTCTGCTTTATTGACTATGCCAAAGCCTTTGACTGTGTGGATCACAATAAACTGTGGGAAATTCTGAAAGAGATGGGAATACCAGACCACTTGACCTGCCTCTTGAGAAACCTGTATGCAGGTCAAGAAGC
>NW_011494680.1:11423043-11430976 GCF_000754665.1 Bison bison bison
GTATGTCAAGCCTGTATACTGTCACCCTGCTTATTTAACTTATTTGCAGAGTACATCATGAGAAATGCTGGACTGGAAGAAGCACAAGCTGGAATCAAGATTGCTGGGAGAAATATCAATAACCTCAGATATGCAGATGACACCACCCTTATGGCAGAAAGTGAAGAGGAACTAAAAAGCCTCTTGATGAAAGTGAAAGTAGAGAGTGAAAAAGTTGGCTTAAAGCTCAACATTCAGAAAACGAAGATCCTGGCATCCGGTCCCATCACTTCATGGCAAATAGATGGGGAAACAGTGGATACAGTGTAAGACTTTATTTTGGGGGGCTCCAAAATCACTGCAGATGGTGACTGCAGCCATGAAATTAAAAGACGCTTACTCCTTGGAAGGAAAGTTATGTCCAACCTAGATAGCATATTGAAAAGCAGAGACATTACTTTGCCAACAAAGGTCCATCTAGTCAAGACTTTGGTTTTTCCTGTGGTCATATATGGATGTGAGAGTTGGACTGTGAAGAAGGCTGAGGGCTGAAGAATTGATGCTTTTGAACGGTGGTGTTGGAGAAGACTCTTGAGAGTCCCTTGGACTGCAAGGAGATCCAACCAGTCCATTCTGAAGGAGATCAGCCCTGGGTGTTCTTTGGAAGGAATGATGCTAAAGCTGAAACTCCAGTACTTTGGCCACCTCACGCGAAGAGTTGAGTCATTGGAAAAGACTCTGATGCTGGGAGGGACTGGGGGCAGGAGGAGAAGGGGACGACAGAGGATGAGATGGCTGGATGGCATCACTGATTCGATGGATGTGAGTCTGAGTGAACTCCGGGAGTTGGTGATGGACAGGGAGGCCTGGCGTGCTGCGATTCATGGGGTCGCAAAGAGTCGGACACGACTGAGCGACTGAACTTTGAACTTCTCCGTAATGACAACGACGTCAACCATATAGTTTGGCAATTCCATTATTTAGATGGTTATTTGACATTTCTTCGGATATTTTTGTATTCAACATTTGTTTTGATTTTGTTTTTACAATTGCTTGGTTCATTCTATTTAATAATATGATAGATACACAATGAATGGGGGGTAGTTCCTAACGGGAGCAATTCTGTCCCCGTTTTTTTACTGTTATGACTGAGGGTTGCTACTGGACCTAGCAGAGAGGGACCAGGGATACCTCTGAACCTCCTGCCATGCACAGGACAGCCCATGGAAGAGAACTATCCAGCCCCATTGTCAACTGTACTGCTCTCAAGAACCCTGGTTTACCCTGGTTGAGTTTGAAGCTTTGGTTGTTTTCATGGTAAACTGGACATGAGAAATAAGATTCACTACAAAATGACTCATTAAAAGTAACAAAGGTAACTCAAATCCTAAATCAATTTACAAGTCTTAAAAATAATCATTTAGATATGGCCTAAACTCCATGAATTAGTGATGGACAGGGAAGCCTGGCATGCTGTAGTCCATGGGGTCGCAAAGAGTCAGACAGGACTGAGTGACTGAACTGATTGAAACAGTTTGTACGATACAATATAATTGCCCAACTCGTACAGGGCTGACAGCAATATTCCAGGCACTGTGGGTGTGGTGTTCAAAACAAGAGTTAAAGAGCCCTCATCATTCCATGCTTACAATTCAATTACTGCAAAATAAACATATGCCATATTACTTAAACTCTGGAGCTATAATTACTGTAAGTAACTACTGAATAACAAAAATAAATTCTTCAAACTACACATTAAAACTTCCACTTGTCATGAATCTAAAACCAAGAAAAATTACTGATTTGTTACTTAGAATTCTGTTTATCTCTTCATGCACGAAACTAATTATTTGCTTGCAAAATGTTGCATCTTCATTAAAACCATTAATATTCTGAGTAAATGGCAGTACTCGTTTTATAAATGAAAATGGAATTTCAACACTGTGTTTCACGCAGTTCTTAGGACAATGAATATTCCCGCATGATGTTATCTGTCTAAAAGGCGCAGTTCTCTATACTAACCCAAAGCAGTTATATCTAATTCATAGTATTCATTATTTTTCAAACATTCTTCCTGGATATCAAGTAGGCATATATAGTATTCTTTGAGATATATGTACATAATATGTGCATATAATATTGTTGGCAGAGTGTAGATGCAATTTGCCAAACCCTGTCTTCCCCAAATACTGTTATATTTTAAAACAATATAAAGCCACCTCTTCAATTTTTCTAAGAAAGGAGAGTCCATGACCAGGTTATCTTCTTAAAAAGAAAGAGCAAATAATCTAAAATTAGTTAATAAGTCTTTCTAACTTTGTAAGTACTCCATATATTTTAGGCAGTATGTTTACCTCCCAAACATGACTTAATTAGTTACTACAGTTATGAGTTTTGATCACTTGATGTGGTGTTAGGCATTGAGGGAGGTGTCTCAGGGATGTTCAGAGCAGTTACGGGAAGTCAGTGTGGGATTTTAGATGGCTCCAGGCAGTTCCAAAGAAGATGATCAGTGGATGTGCAGTGGACAACTGGAGTCAGAAAGGACAACCCAGGGCTACTCTGGTTTGAGTGGAATCAGAAGACAGAGCAGGTCAGAATCAGAAGTGTTCAGGGAAAACATCTACATTAGGCAAAACTCTGGGAGGAGTTGGTCTGGCTCCCTCATCTTAAAATGGTAAACACTCTGCTGCTGGGGCCCATCTAGAAGACTGGTTCAGTAACTTTAATGAAGAAGGCAAGGAATATATATGCAAAGTGCTCTGATAATCTTAAGAGGAAATAAACTACCTGTATGTTTATAAATATTTATTGCTATTGCATCCCAGATAGAAAAGTATACATTAATAGTCTTGCTTTTTTAAAAACAGTATATTGTTAGCTTTTAAAATGAATAAACTTTGCTTTTTAGAGCAGTTTTAAGTTCACAGAAAAATTGAGTAAAAAGCACACGGTATTCGCCCAGAGACCGACCCCACACCTGCACAGCTTCCCCCATTTTTGATATCCCCCACCACAGCGGTACATTTGTTACAGTTGTTGAACCTACACTGACACATCATTATCCCCCAAAGTCCACAATTTACATTAGGGTTCATGCTTGGTGTTGTACATTCTATAATTTTGGACAAGTGCACAATGATATGTATCCACCACTACAGGATTACACAGAAAAAGAGCTATATTGATTCCTTTTTGTTCAGCATTTTTTGTCTGTACAATTGGAGTTAGGATTCTTTTTAGCCAGTACTGCCTCTATCTACCTCCAAAAAGTACTGTTGATAAAAATAAACACCCTAGTCTAAGCTTCTACTGGTAGTCCTTAGTACACTAAGAATGAGTTGAATTTTTCTTAAATTAACGTTAAGGAGGAGTTATGGAAAATGATATGCCTATTTAATGCTCTGCTCATTTGACATAGTATCTTTCCAGAAATATCTCTAAGTAGATTCAGGATTTTTCATGGATTAAAATGTCAGTAGTTGATTTCGCAAAGAGGCAAATACCACAATTAGACTTCTACTGTCTCATATTCAAACTGAATTTCTGGGAACATTTCCAACTAGCCCCAACAGTCTTTCTAGGTTAGTGACCGGGAATGTTGCAACTGACTAAATTTATACCATTTGAGCAAAAACTTCCATTTGTGTTTCAGGCTATGTTGATACAGAAAAAGTAGAGAATTGGCAATTATCCTGTTAATTTGATGAACGTGGACAGCCATACCAGCTATTTCAAACCACCAAACAGAATTTTTTTGTCTCAATGATCTACTCTGTTAACCAGATAACTGCCAAGACTCCAACTTCATTCTGTTCTGTATAAAATTACAATTTCTTAGCATCTCTGATATCAGCTACTTAAGGGAAATGTATGGATAAATATATTGGATGGAAACGTATGGATATTTTTGCATTGAAGCTGTATTTCTCACTTCATACTGATAAAGTAGCATGGAACACAGAAAGAACACAGACAGTTATGGCTTTTTTTAAATGCTGTATCTCAAATGCTGCTGCTGCTAAGTCACTTTAGTCATGTCCGACTCTGTGTGATCCCAGAGACGGCAGCCCACCAGGCTTCCCCGTCCCTGGGATTCTCCAGGCAAGAACACTGGATAGTCAGTATTAAAAGTATATTAAAAAAGCAATATGATATCATGGCTACAATCAATGGCTTTGGAACCAGCATGCTTGAATTCACATGCTGGTTCTGCCTTTGACTATATATGTGACCAATGGCTCAGTTTTTCTATCTGTAATATGGGACATGAGAGCGCCTACCTTATGGATCACTGTGAAGATCAAATGAGTCAGTTCAAATAAAGTGCTTAAAATAGAGCTCAGATCATGGTAGGCACTGAATAAATGTAACTATTATCCTTATCGTAATCTCATCATTAAGATTGGTTAACTGATTAAGGATCTCTCAAGGATGATAAAAATGTCCTAAAACTGGACAACTTGGTAAATTTAATAAAAATCATTGAATTGTCCATTTAGCACAGGTGAATTTCATCATAAGTAAAAGGCACCTCAATAAAACTGTTAAAAAATGAGGCAAAATAAAGATTGTCCAGACTTATTAACGCAATACCATTAGGTTACTGAGCTATAAAGGCTGAGATAAAGAACTGAGAAGCATGGCGGAGAAGGAAGAGTGAAATGCGAGGGACCTAGAGCCTGCCCCCTCTCTTCTCTCCTGTTGTGTGAACTGTTTCTTACTACAGCGGTACAGCAGCTCATGGCTTGCCTGCTGTGCACTGATTCTCAGCATGACCTCCCAGAAACCACTCTCCAGCACTGAGAGGTAACTTTGAAAAGGCCTAAGAATTACTTCTCTGCTTAGAATGTGTCTTGAGTCTACTCCTAAACTTTCCATTTCCGGCAACCCTGTTCCTTAAAATCGAGAACAAATGAACTATACTAAGTCAAATATTTTCTCACTTTCATTATCTCACTGACTTATGATTTTAAAAATCTGTTCACTGATTCAGTCCTTAATTCAGTGTTTATTACTCTACTTCTTCTATGCTCTAAGCATATTCCTGGAAGGTAGAGGGAGAAAAAGACCAAGATAGTGTGGTTCCTGCCCTCAAGCGTCTCATAGTTGTTAATGTGGTTTAATAAATCTGTATATGCCCCCTCTTAAATCTAAACACTGTTTCCCCAGTTAAAAAAAATCTTGAACATTCTTTGAAGCACCTTTCATTTCCAATGCAGATAATCCTTCTCTCTCATCTCACAGGTCAAGAGGTAGAGATCAGAACTGGTTCCTTCCAGAACATCACTCCACTGCCATTTCTAACTTGTTCTCTTCTGGACTCTACATCATCTCTGATCCCGCATTTTTTGTCTTAATTGTTTTCATCTGCCATTTCCTAGGATGTTTCTACTTCCCTTCCCTTTGTTTTAATTACCTTTGCTGGCTTCAGTATCTCTGTTGCTGATCTCTTCAAAGTTACCTTCATTTTTTGATTGCTGTTATTCCAGTTTTAATGAATGACTAAACCTCAGCTTCCTGTAGGCACTGGAGCAATGTGGACTTGTCATCATAATGCTCAGTATGCTCCATCAGAATGCTCTGTATGGATACTGAGTTATCAAATTCCTCGTTCTGACTAGAATTTCTTCCTCTTCTACTTCTTTCACTTTTTAAACTTCTATCTACTCTTCCAATTACCTTTAATAACTCTGCCTCCCTCTAATCTTGATTTCATTGACTCCAAGAAGACGTAGACTAGATTTCAGAGCTGGCCATTTCAATGACGCTCTATTACTCCATTTTTTTGATGCCTTTGACTTTTTCCCCCTTTACCTATCTTATACTTCCCCAATCCTGCAGTAATGCCACTACCTTGCTTTCCTAGTCAATTATGGAACTGAACTGATTGATTAAATTATGCAGTTGTGTTTTCCAATCTTACCTCCATGTTAATTAGCTCAGCTTTTTTCTGAGCAGAGAGAATCATATTCTAAGCTGGTGCTACAGCTCCCATGGAAAATCAATATGGCAGTTCCTCAAAAACTAGGCATAGAATTACCTATGTGTGTGTGCGCTCAGTTGCTCAGTTGTGTTTGACTCTTTGAAATTCCATGGACTGGGACACACCAGGCTCCTCTGTCTGTGGAATTTTCCAGGCAAGAATATTGGAACGGGTTGCCATTTCCTTCTCCATACAATAACCATATGATCTAGCAATTCCATGTCTAGGTACATATTCAAAGAATTGAAAGCAGGAATTGGAATAGATATTTATATACCCATGTTCAAAGCAGCGTTATTCATAATGGTGAAAGCAAACGAAGTGTCACCAACAGATGAATAGGTTAACAAAATGCAGTACATACATACTATTGAATACTATCCAACAGTGGAAAGGACAGAAATTCTGACATATGCAACATGGATAAACCTTAAGGACATTAAGTGATATATGCTAATAACAGAAAAACAAACCGCATGATCCGACTTATATTTGGTATGTAAGGTAACCAAACTCACAGAAATGAAAGTAGAATTGTGTCTGCCAGGTCCTGCGGGAAGGCAGACATCCCCCACCCTTGGCACTTTACCGGGAATAGACATGACCGAAGTATGCAAGGAGACCTCCCATTTTTAAAACATCCGTTTCTTCTGTTTGTGAGGAAGTGGGAATCTGAGAGCACAAAGGTCACCTAATGACTCATCAGTACTTATAAATCTTGTAAGGAACCTTGTATCCTCACAGTTGATCTATAATTTAAGCGCTCTGATTACTGTTCAAATACTAGTCCTTATAATAATAAACGCTTATGGTCCAGCGTCAGTGCACTTCAATAAGCTCATATTCACTACTTCTTTTAAACACAGCACTTCAGTGTCATCACTTAAGTTTACTGAAGGAGAAACACAGGACCAGAGAGGACACTTAAGGGAAGCACCAGTGGTTCTGCTAATCAGAGGACATGCTATAAAAGAGCCAGGAAATCTTCATGGTGCTCAGGGCTGGGCTCTGGTGTCTCAACCATGTATCCATGAAAACTACCATTCGATTCAGAAAGAGAAGATAGATTCCCAGTACCCAATCTCAGTTACTCGTCTGCAATTTCATTGCTTGCAACTGAAACCACAGGAAAGCAAGTGAGACTATAGTCTGGCATTTGGTTGCACAGTTCAAAATAACCTGAAGCAGTGAAGTCAGAAACTGATTTAATGAAAGTGTTTTACGCTTTTCTTAAAAAAAAAAAAGGCACAAAGAGGAATCTGAATTATGTATTCCATTTTATTTCTTACTGTTCAACACAGACACTGTCATGTGTATCTAATGCCTTTTAGGAACACAAAGTAAAAGCGATGTCACGTATTATGATCCAGCAGGTAATTCAGCGATTCAGGATTAGCCAAGAGATTTATCAAGCGGTCTCCAAGGGAAGAGAGTTCAAGTTCGGGCTCATCAATAATACATAAATAAATTGAACAATTAGGTACGAAGTGGCTATCTTGTCAGTCGACTTATTAGCCGAAAAATGATACACTCACTCGCTGCCTTGAGTACAGAAAGAGAAGACATCTTAAGACAGAAGAAGAGCTGAATAAAAAAGAGAGAAGGGCATAGTGCTACCTAACCTCCCACAGCCTTGAGGCTTCCCTCCTGTGTCACCCTGCTGTGAAGGCAGGCCTGGGTGTTAACGTGGAAAGGTGAATGAAGCACTGCTTGGGAGCTTGACTCTGAATTTCATGGCCTCTTTAAGCAGCCTAGAGCTTGATGTCAACAGGTCTGCATGTGTTTTGGAGAAACTAGACAGGCTGGACATGGAACAACAGACTGGTTCCAAATAGGAAAAGGAGTACGTCAAGCCTGTATATTGTCACCCTGCTTATTTAACTTATATGCAGAGTACATCATGAGAAATGCTGGGCTGGAGAAAGCACAAGCTGGAATCAAGATTGCTGGGAGAGATATCAATAACCT
>NW_011494680.1:11431076-11451292 GCF_000754665.1 Bison bison bison
CTTGTGAGAGTTCCTTGGACTGCAAGGAGATCCAACCAGTCCATCCTAAAGGAGATCAGTCCTGAATACTCATTGGAAGGACTGATGTTGAAGCTGAAACTCCAATACTTTGGCCACCTGATGCAAAGAGCTGACTCATTTGAAAAGACCCTGATGCTGGGAAAGATTGAGGGCAGGAGGAGATGGGGACAAAAGAGGATGAGATGGCTGGATGGCATCACCGACTTGATGGACATGCTTTTGGGTAGACTCCAACAGTTGGTGATGGACAGGGACGCGTGGCGTGCTGTGGTTTGGGGTTGCAAAGAGTCAAACACGACTGAGCGACTGAACTGAACTGAACTGAGATAGGCTGGAAGTCCAGAAAAGGTTCACTTTCTGTGGGGCTTAGGTTCTCAGGTGTGACCCAAAGCAGAAATTGGGGATTGTTAAATGACTCTAGAAAAGCCCATATTCTGCCTCCTCTATATCACGGACAGCATAAGGTTCAATTTTGACACTGCATTATAAACTACTGAAATGTGAAAAAGTAAAAAACAATTAATTGATGATTAATTGATGTACTAATTCTGGAATTAAGATCCAGTTCTGAGTCAGTGCTAAGTTAAATGATAGGTACAGTCAGAATTATACTCAATGGCTAAGCCTCTATCTTGGTACCCAATGAAATAGTTGGCTTGTTTTTAGCAACTGTGGGGTCCTTTGGCAAGTATCATTAGTCAGAGAGATCTTAGTCAGCTCAGTGCCAGGCTCATATTATCAGAGGCACTGGAAGTGAGGCTGGCAGAAGTGAGGTTAGCAGAAAGGATGGCAAATCCACACCCCTCCAGACACACATACTATGGATGGTTGCCCACTCCCAAGGGCTAGTGGAGACTTCTGCTCTGTAACTGAAGCTCTCTCTATTTTAAAGATATGTGAATGAGGGCTCAGAGAAAATAAACTGGCCCAAATCACACTTGTTGACAGTAATGCAGGAATCCCAACCCAGGTCTTCTGAACCCCCAGGGCTTAGATGGGTTTACTATGCTATGCAGTTTCATTAAAAACAGCAGGTAGATGCAAAGTTTAGATGAAGAGACACTGTCTGAAAGGCATACATTGTATGAACAGTGATCTGGAACTTAAAATGATGAACTAAAGTGTCCACTTCATCATTGCAAAACTGAAATGAGACAACTATAAAGAAATGTCGTTGTTGTTCTTTAGTTGCTAGGTCATGTCTGACTCTAGTGACTCCATGGACTGTAGCCTGCTAGGCTCTTCTGTTCACGGGATTTCCCAGGCAAACATACTGGAGTGGGTTGCCATTTCCTTCTCCAGGGGATCTTTCCAACCCAGGGGTCAAACCTGTGTCTCCTGCATTGCAAGCAGATTCTTTACCGCTGAGGACTGGGGAAGCCTATAAAGAAATTAAGACAATTATAAAAACCCAAAGAGAATGAGTCAAAAACTACCAAAGAAAAGGTTTTAGGAATAAAGGCAGATTTCAAATAATGAATTTACTCATCTCATTCAGGGGTCCATAAACTAAGGCCATGGGCCAAATCTGCCCAGCCACCTGTTTTTATAAATAAAATTTTATAGGAAAACAGCCATACTCATTTATTGACATATAGCTATGGCTGCTATTGTAATACAAAACTGTGACACAGACTGCCTTGCAAAGTCAAAAATATTTACTATCAGGTCATTTACAGAAAAAATATGCCAACCCATGAACTAAGTCATGATGAAACCAGGGCAGATTTAAAGGTGTTAGTAACTAGTCATATTTGTTAATCCACATGAGTAATTCTCAAACCATGTCTCACACATTCTTTTGTATGTTAAGAATTGTTGATATTATGTGAAAATGAGTTCAATAAACCAACAAGTTTGGGAAAGGCTGGAAAAATTATTTTTTCAAAAAGGCCATATGCACTATGAATTTCCAAGTTACTGTCATGGGTGTAATTTTATGCAGTACTCTCTCAAACTCATTTGACCAGCAGTGTACACCTAGAGCCAGTAGTCTCAGTGACCCCTTGGCTGATTCTCTACTACAACTGTGAGACCTGGAAGAAGTAAAAGAGGGTACAACTGCCAAGACTGGAAGGAAGTTACTTATTTCCTTACTGGCTCACCAGGTTCTTTATATGTAAGAGAGAAATAATCAAATTGTTCTCTGAGAGTGAAGCAGAGTTCAAACCACTATTACAAAGCCTTGGAAAATACAGACTATTTTTGCTAAGCTTAGTGCATTACAGTATGAAGTGCCCTTCTCAGCATAAACTAGCATCTCCTGAGAGAGCCAATGGGTAATGAGATGCAGGATAGCCACAAGAGAAGGAAGTGTCCCTCTACATGATGACACACCCAGTATTTGTGTGTGTGTGTTTAGCAGCTTTGCACATTTTGCCTCAAGTGTTTTGTTCCCATTAACTATGAGCTAAATGTCTACTTGAGTAATTGTTTCTCCTTTGGTGTTAACAAAAGAACATATGCTATTTCACTTGCATCTCATTAAGCCCTTCAAATATTAGAGCTGTAGGAGACTTGGTCTGTCTGCAGAAAAAAAGTAAGTGTATGCTCCGTAGCTGTATTTGATAACCTGTTACTTATTAATACAAACTATTTCCAAATGAAATGTTCTATGACCACTCTTCCTTTTGAACTCAGAAGGTGTGAACATGTTATGGTTGGAGGACTTATAACCAAAGCCCCACTCAGGACACCAACCTCTTTGACCCCAGTCCAAGGAGACAGGTTGGCCTGTAGGTGCCCTCTCCACATCTAGTGACAACCACACCAACTTGATCCAGAACTAGGGGGGAGAGGTGTCCACAAGTGCCCATGGTTCTAACCTAGTCAGCCCTCGTGCAGAGATTACTGCCCCCGCCCCGCCCCGCCCTGTTCCAAGTTCCTTTACAGACTACCTCTTTTAACTATTATTAATATGTCCATTTCTCAGATGGGAAAACTAAGGCACAGATCAGGTAAAGAACCAGACTATGACTACACAGCTAGCAAGATGTAGTGCTGGGTATGAACTAGAGAGGTTCAGGTCTAGAGTTCATGCCTTTAACTGGCCTGTAGTGGACTTGGGGTCCTGTTGTCCTTAGAGACTTGCTTTTTCAATTGCTGGATCCCATAAAATACTCCAGTCTCCTAATAAATGTTCATTTTTGCTTAAGCTAGCCAGAGTTGGCGTCTGTCACTTGCAACCAAAAGAAACTTAATAGAAGAGAAAGCACTCCTCTCTTTTCTCAACAAGATTTCCTGTAGAAACCATATGTGAAGGACACTGAAGTCACCGTCAGTTTCCACCATCAAAGCCGAAACTCTTCAACACAGGAGTAACGTGAGACGGCAGGGATGGGGTGGAGGGCTGGGCCAGGGGAGCTCAGCAGAAGCAGGGTGTAGATTCGCGTACACTTGCTGCCGATCATTAAAGCTATGCCTTTCACAGCTCCCTTGTCCCAGCATCTCTGTACCACTCAGTCGGTGGGCCTGTGATGGGAGCACAGTGAGGCTTGTGCCCACCTGCATGGCCTCTCAGGGTAACCTCCCATCTTTTGCTTCTTCCCACTGTGGTGTGGACCACAGTTAAGCTGAATGTGTCCCGTAACAATATCCTTTAGAATAAAAGGTACTTTTTCTCCTTAGACCCTTGAAGACAGCTCCTTTGCCCAAAGGCTTTCGGTTTCTTTTTAATCTAGCATTTATTTGTCACTTACAAAATTGAATACTCTTCGAAGTATTAGTTCTTGTAAGTCCCTTGAAAATCACATGAAGTTTTACAGATGGGGAAACTGAGGTAAAAACAAAGTGTGCAGCTAGGATCAAAGCTAGGCTGTGGGTCCCAGAGCTGACAGTCACATGGGCTGTGTGAGAAGGCCCCCTACTGTCCCCACTGTGGTGGGTGATGACAACCAGGAAACGTGCTGACAAACTGTAATTCTGATAAAAATTGTTTATAACTGTGCAATCCAAATTATCCTATTTAATGAAGCTGAAGAGAATTGCTCATTTAGGATGCGATTAACAAGAAAATTAAGCATTGGCTTTTGAGCTAGAAGAGAGTGATCTCCATCTTCTTCAAGCATTAGAGGAAGTTCAATTTTCCAAGGTGACAGCCCTACTTAGGAGAACCCAACAGTGAGTGCCTACACAAACCCAAAATGCATAGTCAATTAATCAAAAAAAAAACTACGATAAGTTCTGGAGTGAAGGGGGTTGTTACTCAGGAAATCATCTTGATCACTTCTGTCCCTGTCACTGTTTATGGACCATAATATCTAGCTTAAAAGCGTATCTTTTCCAATAGGCTTTTATTCTCTGCACTAGTATCACAAAACATAAATGACATTGGCCACAATTTAAAAATGGTTTCAAAGAGATATGCCAGACAATACTAAGATTTGCTCTGAATTTCCTTGTTTTGTGAGAGAGTTTTATCTCCAGCAATGAATTAATCTTCAAAAAGGCCCCGTAACAGAGTGAAGGAAAGTGTATCCTGGGGCCATGAGGAGGGTTAATGCCCTTGCAGACTGTAATCAATGGCAGCAACATGATTTACAGAATTTCCTGGGCTGCCAAACAGCCCGTGTATCAGGGCACGGATTTCTGCGCTGGCGGGGCTGCTGGTTATGATGGAGACGCTGGAGTCCTCGTTACACTAGTTGTACCTGGCAGGCCGTGCAGGGTCTGCGCAGAGATAAAACAAGACGTCCTCGGGCAACCGCAGGCTACGTGTCCCTGCGGCACATGCTGCTGGCTGGGACTTTGTAGTTTATGTAAAAACAGTTGTCTTCCGAAATGGAATGAAAGCAAGGCAAAGGGTGGCAAGCAGAAACCTCAACTGAGGATGAAGGGAAAACACAGGCCCAATTCGGAGAGAATCCCAGCGAGGTAAGTTGCTCAGTGGTTGACTGACAGCGGGGAGGCAGCCGCTCAAGTTTCCTCTTTATGTCTGGGTCAAGTCTATGAACACCACCATTCACTACAGGCCGAAATAAATCAGTGTTTTCAAAAATGGAAACACCATAATATTGTATAGATTTTTCTCCTACTTACATGGCACAGAATGTCTGTCTGCTTCAGCAATGTACAAACATTCATATTTGAGTGTTTCAGAATGAAGTTTAGCTTTTAAAATCACATGCAGGTTTTAGGTCCCCGACAATGCTTTGGGTAGCAAAATCCCTGTATTCACCTATGTGGATTGATGGTTTCACTGTCATCTTCTGAACTTACTCTAAGAATCTTTTCCATAGAGAATAGTGGTCACTTCCTTTAGTGAAAAAAAATATCACATTCCAATCAATCATATTTATTGAAGTTACAAAGGCCTTTGTAAGTAAAGTCCTTTTACTTTGCTAAGTAAAAGCTGCATTTTTAGAATTAAGCATTATTCAACTTTTTGAAGCCAACTAAATAGAACAGGGCGACAGTAGATTAAGGAGAATGGGGCAGGAGAGGATGAGATGGCTGGATGGCATCACCAACTCAATGGACATGAGTATGAATAAACTCCGGGAGTTGGCGATGGACAGGGAGGCCTGGCGTGCTGTAGTCCATACGGTCGCAAAGAGTTGGACACAACTGAGCGACTGAACTGAACTGAGATGAAGTAGAACTCTCATCTTAATGTTTTTCACCTCAACTCTATTTACCTACAGATTAAATTTGAAGGCAGGGATGATTAAAATGTAAGGAAATTCTCTTTATCTGTGATGGTGTTTATTTGATAACTTTATTATCTCATCTGTAAGATATTTCCATTTTGTAAAACTACAACAATGGAAGTTAGGCTGAGCTCCCCCAGACGCCCAGATGAGAAAAGCAGCAGAGCATAGGCATAGGTGTTGTGGGAGAAGGGGGGCCCCTCGTCGGAAAGGCCAGCACCTGTGTGTGTAGGTGGGCGGGGGACTGGGCTGCAGACCTGATAGACTGCGGGAACTCCACTGCCTGCGGGAACCTGAACCTTCAGGGACAGTCAGCTATCTTGCTCTAGAGGCTGACAGGGCAGTGAAGGACTTCCCGGCAAGGACTGCAGAATTTCTGTGTATGAGGGGCTAGCATCATTGTCTTGAAGCTACGTTCTCATAGCTCATATATTGCTTAAACTGAGGATGGATTTCACCTGGGGGAGACGGGGGCATCTGTGACCAAGGGATATTTATGGCGCTAGCCTCTTCAAGTGGCCCCTGACTCTTTGATGACTATAAGTGAAGTGCCACCAGGAATAGTGAAATGAGGAACCTGTCACATAAGCACAGGATGTTCCCAAACCCAGCACAGGAAAGCACTGGGCCAGATGGGAAAATGTCTTTCTCATCCACAATGTGCAGGAACAGCCGAGCTTTCCATGGAAATACAGAAAGTAGCTTCTTCTGAGAAGAAATGAAAACAGTGACGACAGCCAGGGGCCAGATCAACATGGGGTTCTGGGGCCAAAGAGATGGACGCCCTTTCAGTCATGCTATTCAGTGTTCAAGCCACGGGGTGGGTGTAGGCAGGGACCGGAAGACTGAACTGAACACATTCCTCTAAAGTGAGGATCACAGACCTTTACTGTTGACTCATCAATTTTGTCCTTTCACATAATTTGCATTCTCAATTTACTTGTAATAGACCTTCTGGGAAATTCTAGAATCTTCTATGATGACCTAAGGGGAAAAGCATCTTGCCACAGTTTGAGAATACAGAGATCAGCATTCGCCAAGTGGCAGGGTAACCAGTTGCCATGGTAGCATAACGTATGGACTTTGTGAAATATTCTACCTATGGAAAAATTTTTCAGAACTAGAGCATAATTTATTGTAACCTGAGTCCACAACATTTTCTTGTTAGTTTTCATCAGGGGGTTCTAGAGATCTGAGCCATGTCTAAAAGAGCCAGAAAACAAACGTGGATAACTAGAAATGGCCTTCCTTGTCAGTCAGTCCTTCTACGAAGACCCATGTGAACTTAATGTTTAGTCTAGAAAAGTCTGAGTTTCTACTGGAAGCTCAGTCAAATGGTTTGACATTGCCTGAGATGAACTCAGGGAAATAAGAGCTTAGTTGTAATGAGGGAAGTACAGATGAGTCCATTCAAATCTGTGTAATAAGGGAATGAATAAAAATGGACACAAACGTACATTTCCATTAAAGGAAAAAAAATCAGTAAAGTCATATATCTATATTTAGACTATAGATTTTAAAATACCAAAAGACTAAATTGCTTAGGGCTCTTGGGAACTCCAAGTCCCTGTAGTAGAAAAGTCCTATTGTCTGGAATGCTAAATTTTTTCCTAGCATGACTGCTAATTCTCTACTGCTAACCTCTAAGTACAATCAGTGGCAGAAGTTCTATGGTAGAATTATGTTACAGAGATAGGAGAATCCATGGAAAGTAAGGCCATACAATTTGAAGTAAATATTAAATCAAGCAAAAGTTCTAAAATACCTCCTAATGATTCAGAAATGACCCAAAACTCAGTTGTTTCAGAGACAGTTGTTGGTTTCTCCCCCATCTTGATGTGACTCTCACTTCACATCACTGGAGGGGCAGCCAACCTGTCCAGGGCTAGCATTGTAGCCTACTGCCCTGAAGATGCCAAGGGCTGATGGCTCTTGTTGCTTTTCAGTCATTTCAGTTAAGTTTTTTTCTCGTCAGTCAACCCTCTTTCATGTTACTGTCCCTTCCACGCATCATACATCTTTTATCTTTGTGTACCTCCTGGTAAGATTCAAAAAATTATTTATACAACTATCTGTCCTACTAGACTATGAGCGTCTCTATAGTAGTGAACATGTCTTTATTTATGTATATTCAACTGAATAAACAAAGCTTATTTAAACTTTTAATCATCACTAATCATCATCATCAGTATCATTCTCCACTAACTTTATTTAAATTTCACTTGAGGAATAAATGCTATGACAATGGAGATACAGATCTAAGAGTACAGTATTTATTTAAATTCCAATTTCTCTCATCTGACTTTTTTCTACTTCAACTTTCCAAAGACAAAATGATATTTCTGAATTTCTGTTTGTGGGTCACAAATTTCTTCTGATTTTACTTTTAAGAGAGTGCACTGCAAACACTTGATGATCCTACAGTTCCCTAAAGAGAAAAATAAAGATTGCCAAAAGTAATCATCTTGTTTCATTTTAATGTTATAATGAATATTATTATTCATAGAAATTGAACATAGTGTACATAATACATAGTGTACACAGGCACTATTTATCAAGATCTCACCACACCTCTGGATAACATGTATGACTGAAAAATGCATGATTTGAACAATGCTGCTAGGAATATACTCAAAAGATAACCTCCAAAATAGAAAAATAAATGTGTTCATTTTATGTTGTAAAAATATGGTGAATTGGAAAAGAGAAATTAGACCCATCTCTTCATATGCTGGTCATCTTTTCCATCATGAAAAATACACTATAGCATTTTGTACCTCAGTGACTGATGTACTTGCTTGAATGAATCCTTACCAACAGGTAAAATATCATTTCGATTACTTTGTGCCATTTCAAAACCGAGGTGACTCACTCAGTAATGAGACAGAGTAAAAAGCAGTTGTTTTTAGTGGGTTTTTCCTGGGGCAGGGAATCATTTTAATTTACTTGTCCCAGATGCCACATTTCATCTAGTTGGTATTCCCTCTGTTACTGGGCCTGCTCTCCCCTTACTCAATAAATATGGAAATCTATTCCTCGTCCAGTTTGAACACTGTAATTTTTATAGCAGTTTTACTCTTTCTGACAAGCATATTTCCACTCTCTTTTCAGTTCTGAAGAATGTGGAGCAATGCACTCTTCCCTGAAAATGCTCTGCATTTGTTAAACATATTTTAGGGTTCAAATTTTCTACATGTATTGTTTAATTAGTCTTTACAACAAAGGCCTCAGGATCTCTCCCACACTCGGAAGTGAAGCAGGGAACAAGTGTGGAGTGACTGGGGCAGACCCAGCTGAGGTCAAGTCAACCTTCAAGTCCAATTTCAAGGGTCTTCTCTCCCATGGTCTCATTTCTGAGGAGTAGCAAGCCCCCATCTCAGAAATCTGGAGGTCCCCATCCTGCACACAGATTAGATTCTGATCCTTTCCCTTTCTTTAACATTCCTTCTGGGAAAAGGTGGGTTATAATGGAAAAGCAAATAAGTAATTAAGTAATTTAATAATGAGGGGAAAAAAATGAGGTCAAAGCCCCTTTCCCATAACCATAACCTACTGCTCTATATCTCCAATTCTAGCCAGACTCCTTGTTGTTTAGTCGCTGAGTCATGTCCAACTCTTTTTGCAACCCCAAGGACTGTAGCCCATCAGGCTCCTCTATTCATGGGATTTCCCAGGAAAGAGTACTGGAGTGGCTGTCATTTCCTCCCCCAGGCAATCCTTCTGACCCAGGGATTAAACCCGCGTCTCCTGCTTGGCAGGTGGATTCTTTACTGCTGAGTCACTTGGGAAGCTCCTCCTTGCTGTACCTGGTAATTTTTGTGCTGAATTATATCAGTAATATAATTTGACAAAAAGACGATATGAAAAGTTTTTTTTTATTTATAGGCAAATTATAGCTACCTTTATCATCAGTAAAAACCTATTCTTTGTTTAATAACAACAACAACAATGAACTAGGCATGCCAATGTCTTTTGAAAAGACCACACCACCCGACTTTCAGGTGATGAGGTGTTGGGAATGCGCTGAAGGTTTACCAGCTGTGCAATGACTGTGCTGCAACCCCCACTGCACCTCTGCACTGGAGCCCTGCCCCAAGAGCTCTCTTTCAAGTTCTCACAACTGTGGTGTTGATTTCCTACCTCAGTATTTTTAGAACTGCACCACAATATGAAACACACATCTTCAGACTAGTAACCAAAATCAGGCTGACGGACCCCTCCATCAGCACACTCTCAAAGAGGCTTTAAAGAAATACAAAGGTAAGACTACCTCCAATGCAAGACAACCCTAAAGGAGCACAGTCTTTCCCCCAGACATTCTACCCCCAGCTGGTAATATGAAAGCTGCAGAAACCCATGAAAAAGGCACATATTCACAAGCAGAGAATGAGAATGGTAAAAAGTGGAGGGCTGCTTTGAAACTTACTATTAAGATGGGAAAAGTGAATAGACACAAGCAAAAGGAAAGCCAGGCTGGAAACCAGTGGATTAAGACATGAATCCACAGTTGGGTTAAATAACCTCTGAACCCAATTTAAGTGCATTTATGCTGGGGGACTAGGCCTTTGATGAGTCTTTTACTTCTGAAGACTTACTTCTAGGTAAGCCTTTATTTCTAGGCCTCAAGAAGGCCTCAGAAGACTTTACTTCTAGGCCTCAAGGCTTCAGAGTTATAGATTCCCATCCTATTCAATTGGAACAACTATGTTTATCAGCCTGCCAAGTGCTGAAGTATGCCAGGGTCAATAATTTAGTTATTCCTCTATTCTACTTAAGTATTGTGTTTACGGGATCATTATTTGACAAGATCTTATTCAGCATGTAGAATATCTTAAAGGTTGAGAGTCACAGCCAACAGATAATCAAACCAATATTTTATTAGCAACTTCTTACTTTTGAGTCAGCATAAAGTATACATCTAAAATATACATAGTATTTATAATGGTATTATAAATTTGGAAATTGCTTAGTTTCAGGTCATAAATATTATATAAATACATAGACAATAATTATCAGATATAGTATTTTGGTCATGTTAATATCAGATAAGCAATGGTGAATATTTACAAAATAATTTAATATGAGGAAGAGGATTAGTCTTGACTCAATAACAACATATGGTTAAGATTTTAAAAACATTTTAGTTATCTGGTCCCCAAATAATTAGGAACATATAATCAAAATTCACTGCATACAAAGACTCTGTTAACTACATAATAAATTCAGAAGGTTTTTCTATTTTGAAGCCCAAAGGTAGAACTTGATCTAAATTAGGTGAATTTCGATTCACCTAATTAGGTGAATTTCCTAAATCCTTCCAACAGAGTGCACTCCAAAATCATCAGTAACTAATTCATTTTATTAATTCAGTTCAATCTGTTGCTTCCTAGAGCTACCAAATGTTTTCTTTGGCATCATGTTTATAATCAAAATGTTTACTTTAAAATTAAAACATTTGTTTTGGTGACACCAGTTTCCAAGAGCAGCTGAATCTTCCCAATAACCAAATTGAAATTAAATTCAAATTGTTATAGAGAATTTTGGCAGCTCTCATTGGTAACCAGACTGCTATAAATGGAGAACAAAATGTTTTGCTTTTGAGATTAGAGACATGAACAAAAATAACTAATATAAAGACAAATGGCCAGCCCATTTAAAATGAACCTGATGAAGAAGCATGAAAATAAAGGAAAGCTAAATTCTTTGGTCTTTGGAACAGTAACACATAATTTAGGAAAAGATAATAAATTAAAGAACAATGATCAGAAAAAGAAGTTAAGTTCCCGCATGGTATAATAAGTCAAAAGAGAAAAAAAAGACACAAAAAGACACTCAAAGGTAAAGTCAACAAAGTTTCTGAATGTGAAAAAACAGGAGTTGTCAAGACTTTTGTGTAATACTGTATACTCTGAAGAAGAAAGAAAAAAGAATGTGGAGTCATGGGGTCAGTGATTGTCTAGAATCTATTTTTATATAAAATATAAAATAAACTCATAGAGGTTTGGTCACTTTTGAGACAAGAATGTTGGTACAGAGGACGTATCTGAAGGATATGGATTCACGAATCTCTATAGCGGGACCATCCCCATCTGTGTGTGACAGGAAGAACCACCGGAGGTGGAAACACCAGACATAACAGCATGTGATACATTTTTTAGAAAGAGGTATAAGGGGAGCTACTGGGTCCAATTCACAATGTGATTGGGGATTTCTAGACAAAATCAGATTTATTAACTTTCATGAGTTTCTATCATGACATAAGTGTAAGAGACAGCCAAGCCATTTTGTGTGATCAATGCAGGAACTTACAAGGTGGACACAAGAGGGGCTGAACTTGGTTTTAAATTCAGATTTAAAACTCAAAATAATATAAAAGCATTTTTCTTCATAATTCTTCAAGCCTAGAAATCAAGATAGGAAGAGCAAAAGAAATTGAGAATCTGGATATTTAGATAAAATACTAATATATAAATGTGTGTATGTGTGTGTGTACACACATAAATGGATACCCTTTAAAAATATGTCATGTATTTACAGGAGGAAGAATTTGATCTAAAAAAATCTACTATATACAGGGTAAAAGAATAGGAAACTCTTTGGAGGAAATGAAAAGAATGAATGTGTATATTCTGTCCTTATAGATACTAGCTGAGGGAGTTATAAAATAAAGCTAAATCAAATTGATTGGCAGCAAGGGAGAAGTGACATTAAAGAGAAAGCGATAAGAAGGAAAAATCACGTCTATGGTGGTATACTCTAGGAATAATACAGTAATTATAGTGAAGACACTATGGGAATATCCAGCCTGTACAAAGGGAGGTGCTAGAGGCTAAATGAATATTATTTAAAGTTCATAGGAAAAAATGAGCTGGATGTTGCAAAAAATGCAATTAGATATTGCCCTATCTGCTGGATTTGTAACTGAGCCAAAGTTTTCCATTATAAGTAGTTTTTAGATCAACCGAACAATAACAATTTTCTTGCTTAGACATACTCAGTCTGGCTAAAGAATCTTTTAATTCTACTAGTAGTCTATATTAATAACTTGATTCAAATTATTTACTGTTTACTTAGGTAGGTAACTTGCTCTAGATCAGCATTTCCTTAACTAAGAGTCAGACATGACTTAGTGACTAAATAACAACAATATAGAAATTGAGAGTTAAAAATTTCTGTGTTTGACATTTGTGTAGTGATATTATTTCAGTAATCAGAAACACACACACTAAAGAGATCAAAATTCCACTACCAAGAAAATTTTCTTTTTATCACCTGTCACTATACCCATTAAAAAAAAAATCAGGACACTCAGGAAAATACTGAAATAATTCAAGAAATTAAATTCAAACCAGGCAATTCAATTTTGAAATTCAAAAATGATTTCCCATCTTATTGTCGGTGTGTCTATCCTCCCACTAATTTACCTATATTCTCTAAACAAGAAAGAGAATATGGACTGGTAATAGAATTATGATAGCAAGCTTAGTACAATTGGTAATTACTGTAGTCTCTTCCACAAAGGCAATCTCTGCAACAGTCTCCAAGCAGAAGTGAGTCAACTAAAAATCTACAAGAACTAAGATATCTGCCTCAATTTATTAACCTCCCATGTGACATAAAGGAGTTTCCCAGATTCCTTGTGTTTAGACTGAGTTTTAAGGTTACATCCTTTCAGATGTAGACTATGATGCTCATATCAAAGAAACATCAAGAGCCACCTGACATCTGGGTTTTGTCTTCCCTCTTCTAATTCTATACAAATAGTTTTCTTGATTTAAGTAATCCTAAATATTCGTGGCTTCTACCTAATGTATACTTCCCATTCACACCCTAAAAAGCTGCACTCAGAAACAAGCCAACATTTAATGATGGAAAAGTGATGCTAGCAATTCACAGAAATCACACGTCAGTTTTGATGAGACTCGAATTGACAGGACCAAACACAATTGAAAAGTTGCTATTTTGTGCCTTAAGTCACTTAAGTAAGTACGTAAGATGCAAATGAGTTGCCCTTGTAAGTTTTAATGACAGACCTGAGTATGAAGTAACTCTAGAGATCCATTAGAAGAGCAAAACCAAAAAAGATTAAAAAGTACTAGTATTTTGAATAACTCTGGTTTGTGTTTTTTTGAAAGTTTCATCCTATTCAATTATAGTAAGAAATAAATTTCAGATGACAAAATGATATATGTTACACCATTAATTCCAAACACATGCTCAAATCTAATCAAAGGAGACCAGGAGAAATAACTAATAAAATAGTCATAGTAGAATTATTACATCTTATGAATAAGTTGGCTATGACAGTTTTCTCTTTATTAATGAAAATGTCTTCATTATCAAAAACTACCTTGAAAATGGTACAATTTAAATACTGAAATACTTCATTTAAAAATATGGCACATATAAACTGAAACTCTAGTATTTTAAAATATCTTCTAACCATTTAATACATATATGATATTATCAGGTGAATTAAAGTTATAGTGTTTATTTTTTGTTTCAGAAGGAAAAAAAGACAATAAATGGGCAATAAGATAAATATTATGAAGTGGTCTTTCTTACTGGGAATGAATCAGTCATTAATTTCAGCAGGTTTGTGGCAGAGTGAATGTACTGCAAGTTCAAGTCAAATAAATCCCTTTCTTGATGTTCTTAAACTGTTGAAAAGTGAAAGTGAAAGTCACTCAGTCTTGCCCGACTCTTTAAGACCCCATGGACTGTAGCCTGCCAGGCTCCTCTGTCCATGGAATTCTCCAGGCAAGAATACTGGAATGGGAAGCCGTTCCCTCCTCCAGGGGATCTTCCTAACCCAGGGATCGAACCTAGGTCTCCTGCATTGCAGGCAGATTCTTTACCAGCTGAGCTACCAATGGTGTCTCAAATGAATAAAAAGGGATACACAGATGTCTATAAATGCCGAAAAAAGGAGAATTCCCTTTACATTTAAAATGATGCTTCATTGTGTATTCAAAATTTTAACTTGAGACTACATTATATGTTGATAAAACTGACCTTTGGTTCATCTTCTTCCATGATAATGGCTTTAAGTAAACAAAAATCAAACCAACTTTCAAAATATTTTTACACATTTATACTTTTTCATGAACAGTTATACCCTTAGTTACCAGGTAACAAAAAATTAGTCTATTATTTCAATGTAAAAAATGACAACTTGCATGGTTATTATTTTGAATGTCTTCCCCCCCCGTCTTTGTTTCTGACATTACTTTATTAATCATAATCATTTAAATGTATTCTTTTTCAGATCTAATTGAAGATTATTCTACTACCATGACTTGCCAGCTATGAGGTTCTTTACACTCTACTTTGCTCTGCTCTCACCTGACCCTGGCTATTTTCCAAAAATCTATTAGCAATTCAATTTTAATAAGTGACAAAAGGAAGAAGGAATTGACAGTCTTTATAGAAGTACAGAATTCATGATGACTATGGAAAAGTATAACAACAGGGAAAGGCAGAAAAGAGGGGGAAAAATGAATAAAATGTTTGGGTTCCGATGTTAAATGATTGAAACAGTTTCTATTTAAATGCAAATTTGACTTTTTAAAAGATGGGACTACCAGTAACTGCACCCTAAATGGTAAAATGAAAATCAATTTGAAATATGGGATGAATAAAGTATATGTGGACTTTCTGGGAATAATTTTTTATTATGAAAACCTTGATGCATTTTCCTTTGCTCAATCCATCTTAGACTTTGGACAGCTATGTCTGAGATGAAATGCAAACATTTTTTAATTTGCTTAAGCCCAAACATAGTCAGCTCTCTAGAATCTTCCCTGTCCATTCAAGTCAGATTTCACAAAATAACGATCAATAGTATGATGTATGTAAAATACAAGACCAAAAATAGGAGTTTAACTGCAGCATTATAATGACCAATAGTCACTATGTGTTTTTTATGATGTTGGGAAATCACCTTTAAAAAATGGAAATCACTACATTCTATTGATTCAGAAACAGAATCTTCAGACATAAGTCAGCAGAGTTGACACTTTGAAATACATAAAATGTGACATCTGCTCTTACAAATGCACTATACAGGCTGTATATCATCAAAGAGAAAAACAGTTCAATGTCATTTCAGCCACTGTAAGCTATGGTTTACAACTGAAAGATAAAAATAGTCATACTGTCTCTATGACATCTAAACCACTTTTCTATTGCAGTAGCCCATGTTCTAATTTATCTTTGTGGTTGAATAACACACAATCAATTGTAAGCAACTAGTCTAGTTAGGATTCCAGTCAACTGCAATTTTCTATAGCTTTATCTTTCCCCCACTGAGGTGACTTTTAGTAATATCCACAACACACTATCTCAATTTTTGTGGTTGATTATGTATGTCAAGTTTTTAGTCATCATTCTAAGGGCTAATATATGACACTAATCCATAAATAAACCTTATATTTTAAATAAGGGAGAGACATTAGCACTTGCTTGCATTATAATAACTAAAGACCTATATTCCACTGGCAAAAGACATTTTTATTAGATTTAAAATAAGACATGAAAGAGCATGGTCTTTGTGTAAGATTCCTGATTCTACTACTTGTTAACTATGAAAATTCAAGTGAATTATTGAACCCCTAAAGGAATCATGCAACTCATCTGAAAAATATGAGATAAAAATTCTTATCATTTAGGGGCAGTTTTAAAGATTTAAGTGAGACATTGTAAATATCTAACACAGTGCTTGACACATACTTGATGTAACATGGTGACTATGGTTATTAATGTTGGGTTACTTTTTATTATCATCATTGGTGGTACAATAAAACAGCACACATTTTTTTGTGGCCAGAGTAAACAGCAATGCTTGTTCACGTAGTCCAGTATTAAAAGAACTCCAACATGGTAACCTACACCTAAAATACAAATGATCATATTTTGATTTTTCTTTGCAAATAATGCTAATATTTAAACATTTTCAGAAATTTTATGTAATTGTAACATGAAAATATCATTATAAGTGGTTTTTTAAAATTCTACAATAAAAATGATTATAGCAAGTATTAAAACCTAGGTACTGTGTGTTTAAATTACTGAATAGAGCTAAAAGGAAGGTAATATAAATTAGCAACAATTGCTGGTAAATGGAACCTTATACATATTGATATGGATATTATCACATTTTTGCATTTCTATATAATAACTTATTACAACCTGGAAAAGTAAAATCTATCACAATAAAGTATAGCTAGTTTTCTAGAATTCACTTTCTAAACAGCCGTCAATTACCAGTTTCTATCATCTTTTTTTTTTCCAAATGAGCATAAAGCAATGAGGAAAGACCTGTTAATAATCAATTTGGTTTCGGGAATGACAGAGACTTGCTCACTGACAACTTTCTTGGAACTGAAACAGTGTCTTTCATTTTTCTCCCAGGTCCCGCAGTGAAGCTCGAAGACCAATATCTTGTCACCTACTAGCCCCCTGGCCCAAGGTGAATCTACCACTGTCCTGGGTAGATTTAAAGCTGTACATTTAGCCATTTGGGTGCATTTTCCTTCTCAGATCTTTTTATTATTACTAGTAAAGCAGCACCCTCAGGGTCTGTACTTACCAGACCTTTCTAGGCACAGCCTTGGGCTGCCCTCCTGCCTCGGTTTGCCAAGTGTGCACACAGTTGTTGTCTAAAGCACTCCCTGCCATATGCTCTTGCTTATGGAGACGTTTTGCATGGATTCCAGATTAATGTTCGAATAAGCCCAGCATTGCATTTCAACTTTCATTTGTCAGAAAACAAATGTTCTCTCAACATTCACGTATTAGATTCATTGTGTCCATGCTGCTTTCTTTTAGTAAAAGAAAAGATTTGACATGTAACTCCTAAGCCTCTGGTCTTTGCACACATATGTGGGAACATACATTGTGAGATTACTGACAAGGAGCAAAAGACATAGTTTCAGAAAAATTGGGATGCTGTTTTCCTAACTCACTAAGTCCTATCACTGGCTTTTAAAGTAAGCCTGTGCCCTGATGGATTTATGTCCTCTTTTGGAAAAGTAGCTGCTGTTCTATTATGATGGACCTTTTCCCTGAGAGAAGGAAGAAAGGTGGGGAAGGAAAAAAGTTGTAATTAGGTATATGTTTAGATCTTTTTGATCTGAGTCCTATAATTCTATCCCCATTGTCAAGGATTACTAGATTACAATCTTATCAAGAACATGTATCACTTCTTTTTTATACTTTATATTTCTCCAAAAGGGCCTAATGTATATTTTACCCTCTGATAACATTCATTAAATATTGATGGAGTGACTGCAATACCGGCGACCTTCCTTAAAACATAATATGGCCTTGGACACATCACCAGCCCTTAATTCCTGAGACACTAACTTTAAATAGCTAATTACAAAAAGTTGACTGAAATTTATAATAAATGGGATCTTTCTGTGTACCTCCAGGCCAAAAAATAACTCTTGGAGAAAAGAAAACCTCATTTAAATGCAGGAATTTTAGTTCTGTCTTCTAATGCTTACATACCAGTGCCTCCATGAAATCTCCTTTCTAACTAGAATGCATCCATTTCTTTCTTCTCCTCACATCCATTAGGAATAGTCCTGGGTACAGGCAGGACTTAGGTACATGATTGCCAATGGATAGACTGATGTTGGAATTGAGCAGCAAAATCCTGATCTACCAAAGTTAGGAGAAACCAGAAGTGCCTTAGCATCACCCCCTGTGACTGACGATAAGGCCTTGCCAGCCCCTTGCATTCTGCTGCTGCTGCTGCTGCTGCTAAGTTGCTTCAGTCGTGTCCGACTCTGTGTGACCCCGTAGATGGCAGCCTACCAGGCTCCCCCGTCCCTGGGATTCTCCAGGCAAGAACACTGGAGTGGGTTGCCATTTCCTTCTCCAATGTTGCATTCTCCTAGTGCTCACAAAACAAACCACCACTTCTCACTTGTTCTTAGAGCATCACCACTGCTCTGCAGCAAAGTATCAAGTTGTCACAACTTTTTTCCATTAAGAAACCTTTTAAAAAAGTTATTATTAAACGCTGTCATTTGACTCAGTTCAATGAAATTCTTCTTTCTTGAAAAGTGAATTTAACCTACTGGGACACTGTCTAAAATTGGTAGAAAGAGGAATAATGCATAAACAGCAATGCATGGACTTTCTCAGTAGAAGACTGTATGTGTAATGTTTTATATGATGCATGGGAGCTGCAAACTAGTTACTAGAGTTTAGAATGTACATCTCAAAATATAAACCAGGTCTCTGTATTCAGAAAAAATATGAAGGGATCTGAAACATTTAGTCAGGGATAGAAATAAATGATTAAAACTTGAATAATGAAATCTGATTAATGTAACGTGTTAACAACAAAACCACAATTTCAGGAGGAAGGAAATAAACTCTGAATGAACAATAAAACCTCTTCGAATTCTTTCTGGAAACTGAGTATTAAGTAGATAATAAGTAATGGGGTAATATTGATACTACAGGTAATAAGGAAGTAAATAAATAAAAGTAGTGGCATTTTTCAGTAAACCTGATTAATCATTCTGTCCATGAAGTTGAATCTTTTGCTGACGTTACTCAAATATTTCCTAAAGATATTAAACTACATGGGTAATAACAAAGTTGATGTATGAGATAAGCAACTTTTGGGAAGTTTGAGAAGCTGGAAGGTTATCAGCTATGACACTGATAACCTAACTGAAGAAAATATTTCTTTCTTAAGAAGACCCTAGTTACTCTCAAATTTGGCATGACAATTTTTCCATGCATTTATCTTTTACCTGCTTCACTTCCAATGAATTCAAATGTGATTTCCATTTGAATTCCATTTGAATGTGAAGTCCAAACTCATGACTGTTTGGACTTTCAAAATAGATAAAGTATCAGTTCAGTTCAGTCGCTCAGTTGTGTCCGACTCTTTGCGACCCCATGAATAGCAGCACGCCAGGCCTCCCTGTCCATCACCAACTCCCGGAGTTCACTCAGACTCACGTCCATCGAATCAGTGATGCCATCCAGCCATCTCATCTTCTGTCGTCCCCTTCTCCTCCTGCCCCCAACCCCTCCCAGCATCAGAGTCTTTTCCAATGAGTCAACTCTTCGCATGAGGTGGCCAAAGTACTGGAGTTTCAGCTTTAGCATTTCCTCCCAAAGAAATCCCAGAGCTGATCTCCTTCAGAATGGACTGGTTGGATCCCCTTGCAGTCCAAGGGACTCTCAAGAGTCTTCTCCAACACCACAGTTCAAAAGCATCAATTCTTCGGCGCTCAGCTTTCTTCACAGTCCAACTCTCACATCCATACATGACCACTGGAAAAACCATAGCCTTGACTAGATGGACCTTTGTTGGCAAAGTAATGTCTCTGCTTTTCAATACGCTATCTAGGTTGGTCATAACTTTTCTTCCAAGGAGTAAGTGTCTTTTAATTTCATGGCCACAGTCACCATCTGCAGTGATTTTGGAGCCCCTCAAAATAAAGTCTGACACTGTTTCCACTGTCTCCCCATCTATTTGCCATGAAGTGATGGGACCAGATGCCATGATCTTTGTTT
>NW_011494680.1:11451392-11549392 GCF_000754665.1 Bison bison bison
CAGGATCTTTGTTTTCTGAATGTTGAGCTTTAAGCCAACTTTTTCACTCTCCTCTTTCACTTTCATCAAGAGGCTTTTGAGTTCCTCTTCACTTTCTGCCATAAGGGTGGTGTCATCTGCATATATGAGGTTATTGATATTTCTCCTGGCAATCTTGATTCTAGCTTGTGTTTCTTCCAGCCCAGCGTTTCTCATGATGTACTCTGCATATAAGTTAAATAAGCATACTACACATTATTTCTTTTTACTCTTAGTTTTTGTTTTGTTTTGTTTTTGTTTTGTTTTTTTGGTCAAATGCAAACAGCTTTTATTGGAGTGATTTCCATCTTCCTCAGGTCAATTGGTAAAAGAATGCTTAAATTATCTGTGCATTTATTTGAATGAGAAGACTATTCTATATCCATATTTATAGGTCATCTTAATCATCCACATTTTGAGGCACTAATTTAGTGGTAGAATGAAACATATTAAAGAAACTGTATAGGTTTAAATCACTATCTGTGAGATAAGATTTTTCATGGATAAATGAGAAACAGTGGGAGTTCCATTGACTGTGGTGGCAGGGTTTAGTTGCTCAGTCATGTCTGACTCTTTGTGACTCCACGGACTGTAGCCCACCAGGCCCCTCTGTCCATGGAATTCTCCAGGCAAGTATATTGGAGTGGGTTGCCATTTCCTTCTCCAGGAGATCTTCCTGACGTAGGGATCAAACCTGTGTTTCCTCTGTCCCCTGCACCGCAGGCAGATTCTTTACTCACTGAGCTATCAGAGAAGTACTCCACTGACTATAGTGAAAGTGAATGTGAAGTCGCTCAGTTGTGTCAGACTCTTTGCAACCCCGTGGACTATAGCCCACCAGGCTCCTCCGTCCATGGGATTCTCTAGGCAAGAATACTGGAGTGGGTTGTCATTTCCTATACCCACCTTTTAATAAAAGAAAAACAAAAACAAAAAATCTGTGCTCACCGAAACTCTGTCCTGTCAGAGGGGCGGTGGCGGACCATGTGTGTTCCTGTCCGCCAGGCCTGCCCTAAGGTGTGCAGGGACACAGTCCGTATGGCAGGCTGCTCCTTCATGGGAAGGTGGGTCCTTCCGTACAGAGACACAGAAGTCGTTGCTCCAGAGATCACAGGAGATTTGGAAGAGTTCTGCGGGAATGACACGTTCCAAGAGGAGTCTCTCAGTGTGGTGGCCTCCTCAATGGCAGCACAGTTTCTCATGGCGGTGGCCTTGTAGCATTTTCCCCTGGAAAACTCACTGGTCAGTCACACTGTCTGGCTATAAAGATGGCCTCAAATGCAGCCATCGGTGAGTCAATTTCGTAACAGAATTTAAGTTAACCTGGATTAACGCAATAAACAATGCTTTTTCTTAGGGAGCACAAGGGGAAGAGTGGGATATAGAAGATTTCAGGAGGTATATCACTCTAGTTCTTTTTTGGGCTTAAATTTTGTTTAGTTTTTCTTCCTTCCCTCCAGGTCTTCCTTCCTTTCTTCCTTCCTATCCTCCTTCCTTCCTTTCTTTATTCATTAATTCTTCCTTCTTTTCCTCTTTTTTCTTTCTTGATGAGTACAAGTCTCTCAGGAGCACTCATTCTCATCTTCCATCTTGAATTCTCTTGGTTCTTCTCTCCCCCTTTCCTTTCCACTCCCTTTCTCTCTTCCACATTCTTTTATCTCCTTTTTCTTAACTTTCTGCAGGAGGTGGAGTATTCTCTTTCAGATCCTTTCCTTTTCCACTATAAGTTCCAGTCTCTATTTCAGAACAATCAAATACAAAGTGAGTGACTCCCAGTTTTGCACCTTCTGCTGCCATTTAATCTCACCTGCAGCATTGCACTAGCAAAGGGAGATGTGAAATAGGCAAGAAATATGCAAATGAAATATGTATTTAAAAATCTGACCAGCTGTCAGTAATTTGTACACAGATTTGGAATAAACATGGAAGGAGGATAGGATGTCTCCTTTAGAGTTTTTGTTTTATCAAAAGAAGATAAAGAGCTACTGAGTTTTATCAGAATTATACTCTGGACTTTAAAAATGACCTTCAAAGTTCATGTTTAAGATATAAAATAGTGCAGAATTTATGAGTATTGGCTGTAGAATTTGGTCTGGATTCATTTCCAATTCTTCCACTTAAGTAGTTATAAAATCTTGGGAAAAAAATCTTGGGCTAGTTTCTTAAAAATCTAGAAGCCTGAGTTTTCTTAGGAATAAAATGAGAATGCAAAGAATACTTAATGAAAAGATTACTGCAAATATTAAATGATAACAGTGCAAATAAAATGTTTAATAAGTTGCCTTACACTCAAAAAGCAGTTCATAAATATGTTACCAATTATTATGCCCATTATTATTTCAGGGAAACAATGAGGGAAGAATTTAAATATTGCAAAAGACAGCTGAAGTATTTTAGGTGGGAAGCTGCTGGGAAGATAATATTAAACTATTGTATATAATTTTAAGAATGAAGGGGTGAACCAAACTTAAGATGTAATATTTGCAAAGGTTTTGTTTACAGTTAGCCTCTGCCAGCCCTAATCACTCTGGATTCCACCACGGTACAATAGGTTTTGATGGGACTGTGAGTCCAGCTGTATCACCAGATAGCTATGTGAGATTATGAAAGTCATTTAACCTTTCTGAATCTCAGTCCTCACAGCCCTCTTCAAGAAAACTGGGCTAATAATGCCTACCACATAGAGATATTGTGAAGATCCACTATAACAATACATTTGTTGATGCTTTATAATCGGCGAAGTGTTATCATTCGTGTTCACTGCACTAAGGGAACACAGGATATTTCTCCTATAGACACAATTGCTATGAAAAACAAATGAGTTAAGTGAAAGGACTGGCAGGGGTTTTGACAAAGGATCACTGTGCCTGTCCCCTCCACTGGCCTCCCTTAGGAAGTCCAGGTTGCTGGAATGTGTGTGCATTTGCATAGCTGAATCACAGTGGGAACAGGAGTGACAGTAAGAAAAGGTGTTTCCCAATTGCTCTCCGAAATGAAATACAGCTAGTGCCTCTGAGAAAAGAAGTCTGCCAGGATAAAGGAAGAATTCACAGAAAAACCATGAAGCTAATTTCAGATATATTGTATTTTTAGATCCCTTTTCACTTGGCTCATGGAACATATCAGTACTGACAATTACACATAATTGATCTAAAGACCATGAAGATAAAAGTAGTAACTGGGCATTATTTAACAAAAGCCAAGGTAACAAAGAGACCAAGCATTAGCCTGCCACCAATGTGATTTCAATCCATCCAAAACTCCTTCTCTTGAAGGAAAATCTTATTTTTTTCAGTTCTGTCTCCTGAGCACAAAGAGCAGCTTTCCCGTGTAGAAGAATCCCTGCCCCCCAAAGCACCCCTACCCAGGAAAGTCTGCTGAAAACAGCCCTGTACGTATGTTTATGTTTAAGGCTTCTGGACATGGCAGGCTCGGTCGGCAAAACTCAGCAAATCCTTTTTCAAGTGTCCTGGATTTCTTACTAACATCTTTACTTGTTCATAATATCTTTCAAACTCCATTAACTTCAGTCTGAAAGATAAGTGGCCCTGTCACTTATTGTCAAGAACTTTGATTCAGGAATTTACCTCCCCCATCTCTATCAGTTTCCTAATTGATAAGATGAGAATAAATGTAGTAATACTACTACTACTACCTCTCTTTGGGGTTTACTTGAAGATTAAGTAAGATTATACACGGAAACAGTCCTCCTAGGTGGCGCTAGTGGTAAAGAACCCGCCTGCCAAGGCAGGAGACATAAGAGACATGGGTTTGATCCCTGGGTTGGGAAGATCCCCTGGAGGAGGGCATGGCAAGCCACTCCAGTATTCTTGTCTGAAAATCCCATGGACAGAGGAGCCTGGCAGTCTACAGTCCATAGGGATGCAGAGAGTCAGACGAGTTAAGTGACTTAGCATGTACGCACATATGCATACATGGAAACTCCTGACTCTCTGTCCACAATAATAACCCCAACATCTTAGCTTCTCTCCTGCCACCTCTACTCTGGGGCCTATGCCACCTGCTTTCTCTTGCAAACAGCAATTCAACACACTACCACTCCTTAAAGAAACATAGTGACCACAGAAAAGCCATAAAAAGGAATTCATGAAAGGTCAAGGTGATGCTGGATACACAAGTTCAAAGGGGAAGGAGCTAAATTTCAATGTGGCTTGATTTAATTTTTTATAGTAAAATCATTCTTGGGTGGAGTAGGGGTACACTGGTAGCATCAAATCTTCCTCCTTCCCATCACCCTAGCCTCCTCTCAACAAAATGCAGTCAACCTTTTGATTCTTTAATGTGACTATAGGAAAAAACACAGTACTCTAAGGTTTAGAAATTTCATGGTGAAGTGAACCAACAGGCAATCTGATGTGTGGATTAGTGGCAACTGGAGTACCTTTGACTGTTAGTTTTGAACAAGAGTCTAATTCCACGTTTGGAGAAGGGTCAAGGGAACTCAAGGAATAGATATTTTAGCAATAAGTGTGGGGCACACTAGGAATATTTGGAGAAGGTGGTAGGGAGGAGCCACTGGACAAAGGAGGCCCAAGGCAGGGGTATTTGGAGAATGAGATTTTAGAGATCTTAGCTTTCCTGTGAGAATGAACAAGTACCCACAGAGAACCTGACCTGCCTGGGCAGGGGATGGGGTGGGGGTGGGGTGGGCGGCTTCAAATTTCAACCACAGAACTCACACATAATCACAATTAAAAAAAAATTAGGCCATCATGCAGCATATGGGATCTTAGTTCCCTGATCAGGGATTGAACCCTCACCCCCTGCATTGGAAGCACAAACTCTGAACTACTGTCAGAGAAGTCCCAATTACATTTTTCTTGGAAAAAAACACTATTCAATCTTAAAGTCAGCATCAGGATATTTTCACTCTAGAAAAGGCTTCTGGAATTATAACTAACAGAGTAGAAACTAGGAAATTAATTCACACTAATCTCATAATTGTATCTTTCATTAATAAAAGATCGATCATGATCATAATACATTTTAAAAAAGAATCATCTTTGTGCAAACACCTCACTTTCTCTTTGACTTCAAGAAGCACAGAGTCATGGGGATGTAAGGAGACTTACTGTCTCTCAACTTAACCCAGAAGGAAACTGAGACAGAGTGAAATGACTGGCCCAAGTGTGCTCAGCTGACCAGGAGGAACCAGCAGAAACCTCGTGTTCCCAGGCAGTATACTCTTGGTGCGCCCACATTTGTTGCCATAGGTTAAAAAATACCCTAAAATAAACTGAATCAGGAAACACTAGTGACAAATAAGCTAGCTTGTGGTTAATCGAGTACTGTACAGTCCTTTGTCATATGCCAGCATTCTAGCCCTGCTGGTGCTTCCAGCTTACAACCATCAGCCCATGTGTGTACATATTTCTTCACGCAACTACGGTTCTTAATTCTAGGATTTCTGGCAGGCATGGGGTGAGATAATTCCATACTACACATGGAATTGTAGCATGCTACAATTGTTTGTTTCATTATCAAACGCTTTTGCTTTTATTTATTATCCTATTATGCCTTTTTCTCTTAGGACCTTACTTCTGTCCTGGATTTTCGGGTCTAACAGGACTGTGAAGTAAACATTTTATCTTGGATTTTGTCATATAAGGCTGTCATCCAATAATGTACTCCAGCCATAATGTCCTGAGGATGAAGTTTCAGATGATGTTAAGGAGATCATTCCATAATTTAAAACTCTAGGTTTTCAATTCTGCCTCTCAGATAGTCTTGTATGAGGCATAACTATTTATGTGCTGAGCATACCCTGGCCCCAATTTCCCCCACCTAAATTTAACTGCAACATTTTAAATTTAATTCAATTTAGTTGAGCAAGAAAAGTGCAGTCATGTTGTTTTCTTCTGTTTATTTTGATTAGAAAATTAAGCAGTGGTTTATAAAATGACTATGCCTCTCTTTTGAGGAGTAAGTATAACATTAAAACACTGTCAAATGCTAAAGGAACCTTTTTCTAAAATATGTTACCTTAAAGTGTTTTAGAAATGAATAATGTAAAAAAAAAAACTGTAATCATTCAGTATATTTAAAGTATTATTTATTAAGTATTAATGTATGAAAGTATTATTGGTATACTGAAAATAAGACTTATACAGTGGTGAAGTTGACAATATGTTATTATTCTGTGGGGTACATAAGAAATAATGAATAAGTTTAGAAAGAAAATAATGGTAAGAGGAGCTAAAGATTTGCTTCACAAAAGTTCCTTTAAATCCAGACCCTACAGAAAGTTAATAAGGGAAGCCTCCTTGTATTAATAAAATTACCAGGTTCACGTTATCTCTCTCAGCATTAATCTGAAATTTTCCTGTCATCTGTTTCCATTTTGAAAGTTGAGCTGTATTTTCCCCAAGTCTCTGGAAAGGAGGAATCAAAGCCTATGTTGATATGTAGAATCTCCACTGCAGCTAGAGCTGGAAACACTTTCTATCGCCAGACAAAGCAATCCAAAATCAAGCAACTGTTACGTCAAAACTCGTCAAGAGAAGATAGAAAAATACACTGAGGGAAATGCTAATGACCTGCTTACAGCCTAAATATCTTTGTTGCAAGGACACTGACAAATAGAGAGCAGTTAAGAGTCATCTGGAGCACCAAAATTTCATTCCACAACTGTATTTATTTTTAGCATTTATTATTATTCATTGGTGCTCCTAGAATAATGGTGGTGTGAATTATGCATGGCAGAATGGAATGAGGGAATAGTATTTATAATTCTAAATTTACAAACAGGAGAGAAATTAGTAATACTATAGTTATCAAAGGAAACAATCCTAATTAAAGAAATAACTGCTACAAAACCATATGCAACTCAAATCAGAAAAAGACAATTCACATTTAATGAATGCCTTTAATATTAATTACAGAATTCTTAACAATACATTGGGACAGCTCTCTTGGAGAATTCAGCTTACTGTTTAACAATTTCTGACTAATTTTATTAACCTGTACATCTGAGAGGATCAACCCCCTCTGGGTTTAATTAGAAGAAAATTCAATTTAAATCTAAATGTCAACAGTGGTTACTAATTATGGCAGGGCCCTGGACGGGACAGCAAGTCTGTAATCAGGCAGTTCCCTGGTAACAATTAACACTTTCTTTCTGAGTTATGAGTGCGTTAGGATATTTTAAAATAAATACGATTCAGCATGGGACACTGCTAATATCTTGAGCCCCTACTGCTAGGTGCAGACATGCAGAAGAGGATGCCAAATTAAATTACAGAGATTTCTCAAACATATAGCTGAATAATAAGCAGCTACAAAACTAGGTCAGGGTCGAAAAGCTAGAGCTGAATGCCCCTCCCCCAACATGCAAAATAAATATACCCACTATCTCTGAATAGAAATCATTCTTTTGTTATGCCCTTTGTCAAGAATACATTATTGCAAAATGATATTTATTTCCACAATCTTCACAGCTGTGAGCACGACTGAATTAATCTTTCTAGAACTGATTTCATTTGCAATTTCATGATTACGATTATAAAATGTAAATTTATTACTTAAAAAAGAAATGATTATAAAAGACATAGATAAAAAAGACAGTTCTTTATCTATTGGTTTGCTTTGCTCGATACTAATGAAATAAATAGCTGACTAACCCTGAAATGAAAACAAACAGTATAAAAATGATTGTAAAAATGTGAAATGAAAGCTAGGAAGACAATAAAAAATCAACTCTTTTAACGTAACACATACAGTGATTATGTAGCTCAGAGAAGTACCAGGACATGCAGATTTTTTCATGGTGAGGCTAAGCTTTAATGGTTTAGTCATTTGAGATTTTTCTATGGCTGCCATTCTTTAAATGTTAGCATTAAAGATAATACAGAAAATACTTGGGTACTACTAATCTTTTTTTTTCAGCTTTCAGTTTTATGCTCTTAAAAGATAATCTCCAGCAGACCATTTTCAGACTGTTTAATATTGATGACCTAAATAACAAATTAGTTTAAAGAAATCCATATTTATAAGACCTCAATTTTTAGTGGAATTCAGTCACTAAATTGGTCTTTCCTTGAAATATATTTCTTCTTTTAATCAATATGAAGTGCCTACTGTATGCAAACAACTGCACTGGATGCCAGAGTATACACAAGAATTTGAAGACAAGCATGGCTGGGTTCCACATTATTGGTAAAAATAATAAAGTCAGATTTTTTTATAATAACTCGGCCATTTATTTTATGCAGTAGCTTAATTTACATTAACTCACTTATCCCCAAATTAGAGTGATCTATTCTTTAAATATCAATTTAATTTTTTCTGCTTAACACTTCGACTTCTAAATATACAAATACAATTATTAAATATATTGAGTGTCAAATGTCTATTTACAGAAAAAGATCACTGAGGGTAAAGATGGCTCAACTAAAAGCTGAATGCCAATAAGTGGTTATAACCACTTACGCTCATAATAGTTGAAATAGCATGTTTAAATAAATATTAACATGTTAAAACTCCTATTTATCATGTCAACTCCATCAATAGTGATCATATTTCTAATACTAGGACTGATCAGTTAGCTTTTTGAATTTGCTCATATTCACAAAGCAGAAACGCAAGCACTGTCACATTTGTGGTGTTCAATTGGATCTGAACTAGCTGCAGAGGAAAAGGCTATTTAAGCTCATGGGACAAAACAGGGTGTGAATATAGAATAAATTATTTTTTACTGTATGATTCCTTTCCATTTGCTTTACCTAAGAGTCTGAGTTTTCAATAAACTATTTCTACTTTGGACTTTTATGGCTTTGTAGAGTGTGAGTTAAGCAGAACTTTAGGTTATTCTCCCAGTCCAAGTATTATCTGTCACTCCTCTAGCAGGAAGGCTAACAGCCCTTGGCTGAAGATGTCTCTATTGCTTCTTCATGTTCAGAGCCCTGGACACTTTCTCGGGCATGGAAGGCATCCTTCCTCCTTGAAGAGTCCACATTTCACCTCTGGGAGGCATGATGCCTCCACCAGGCTGCTACCGCCAGAGTGCCTAGCGTTCAACAACCTGACTCCAGGCTGGTGTTATAACACTTTGCGAGGAAACCTTCAAGTAGGCTGAAATAAACATACCTTGTTGGCATTGTCATATTGCTTAGTAACTCCATGCTTAAATGAAATTTGGAGAAGCCGTGCTTATGTAAATTGTGCCTTGAATTTTTTCTTTTATTTTCCCCTCTCCCTGCCCCTATCTCTCTCCTTTCCCTCTCTCCATCCCTCTCTTTCATCTTCTTTTTTTTTTAATAGCATTGTGCATCAGAGAGGTTTACACTAACTCTTTCAGCTTTCCCTAGTATTACTACCCGAGGCACCGTATCCTCTCCCAGAGGGAGACAGCATAACAAGCGTGCCTTGCTGGTCAACAGAAAAGCTGGGAGGTCTGTCTGAAACTCCTAGTTAATGACTTGTTTGTCCTTTGCTGAGGATTCCTTTAAGATAATTTTCAAAGCCATTCCATGATTAGGTGCTGGATCTCGCAGAAGAAAGAAACATGTTCTTTGAAACTAAGTAAAGCAAATAAACAAGAACAATGATATTTATACATGATAGACAATATAATTAGATATATTTCTTACACTAGTTTTAAAGTGTGAGTCACCAGGTAATATTATTCTGAATATTATACTACAAACTCAGAACAGGTGTCTAGAACTATTTTCCTACACTTTTAAATGTTAACTCTTTCTCTCTGCTTAACTGAAGCTTTAGTTAAGATCTTTTGATAACAAAACGGAAGCTCTGTAACCACAGCTCAATAATAAGGTGAATGGAAAAACAGTTGGTTTCCGTCTCCCTCAACTGCTTACCTTGATGTGTTCAAGTCAAAAAGAGAAAGAGAGAGTGTATGTTCTCCATTATACCAACAACCACAAAGGCAAGCGATAAATACAAAGCACCGTTTTATACTCCCTGTTGGTATAAAGTCTTTATTTGTTAAATCTTATGAAAATTTTATTTTCATTTAGGGCCACAAATTTCAAACAAAGGTTGAATGGTTTCATAATGTCACATTGTTCAAAAAATGTCTTCAACCATTATCATGGTAATATTTTGAAGAAATAAACTGTTATTTTTATATCTGAGGCCCTATTCTGAAACTTGCACAGTAACTTCTTGGAGAAGTGGATTTAACCCTTCTGTGGAAAGGGGCCCAGGTGAGAAAGAAAAGGCCCTGTGCCCCAAAGGAGGGTGCCAGTGGGAACAAGGAATCAGGAGGATTCTGGGGAAACGCTCCTCCGTCCTCCTCCCAACCCTCCACACTGGCAGTACAGCTTAGCAATTCAGTCCTCATGTTTAAGTTTAGGATCAGGAAGATTCTAGAGTAGCATTTCCCAAAGTGGGTTCCACAGCATGATGGAAGGTTATGCTTAAGCAGGTTAAGTAAATTGGGACATGCCAGGTTAAACAAAGGTTAAGGAGCTTTACTGTAAGCTTTCCCAGGGCTCTAAGTCAGGCAAAAGGATTCTAAATTCATATATTCCATGTGTTTTTCTCACCTCTTGACTCTCTAAGGTGTCTCTGAATTATTCTGCTCCTACTGAGGGACTTAAGAACCTACTCATCCTGGACTCCTCAGGGTGAATTCCACAAGTGTGCACCAGGAAGTTCTGGCCTTTTCCCCTTGACTTTAGAAATATGTTGATAATTAACACTTTTCTTGCTGAAAACATTCACACACACAACCAAAAAAACAACAAATTTCAGGGTGAAGCCAACAATCCCATCATGATTACACAAGATTGAGAACAGAAGAATTATAATTAAAAAAGGTGCTGATTATTAAGGCTGGCATGACTGACGGTTCATTCTGGGCCTTCAAATCTGGGGGACTTCATATTGATCAATAATGTCTATTTTATGAAAATTTTTTCTCAGGTAGATCCCGATTAATTTTCTTACCAAGAAAACACCTTTTGCTTTCTTTAGTATTTAAAATTTAAACATTATGATATGTTTTCTAAAACTGAGATATAATTAAATAATCTAAGAAAAAGATATAAAATAGATTAATAACCACAGTATTCTTCAGAGCATGTTTCAAATGTGCATTGTTAAATAAGGTATGTGACAGCCTTCAGCACTAAAGCCAGATTATTAGCAAACAACTAAGTGAAACCAAGAAAAGTGTACACCCTGATCTTACTGAAATAATTATAGAACCTTTAACGTCCCACAATGCACAGAGAGAAAAAGAATGCAGCGAAGAAAGAGCAACATAATAGAAACAGACAGAAGTAGGACAGTCATTTTACTTTTTACACAGCAGACACAAACTACTGTGGAAAGTTGAAGAGTATACAAAAATGATCACTGAACCAAAAGTGAAATTTTATTTTGTGTCTCAATTGAAAAATATTAAGGAAATGTATCTAAGTAAAATAAAAATAAGCTGTAATTTAATTAGGTCACTCTTGCTTTCATATAGATACATAATTGTTTAGGTCAACAAATGTATACTCTTACGCACGTGTGTATATATGCGTTTATATCTGACTACATAAAATGGAATGTGAGTATACATAATATGTGTTTTTCTGTTTTGGAATCATTACAGATTATTATTTTACCCAATGGATAGTGACAATGTCCTACAGTCTGGCAATACAATACTCATAAGTTGACTTGCTATGCAAAGTATTCTCCTAATGAACTTTGGCTGCATCTCTGCAATGAATCATATTTCTCTCTACAAGTCTAAAGATGAAACAAAATGCAGTTAAAAATAACTGCACAGCACATTGTAGGCACTCAGTTTGCAAAACAACTGAATGAATAAATGAGCAAGTGCAGATCTTGCCCATGAGACGTTTCTACAATGGTAGTTTTTACCCTTCACTTGGAAAACACTGCTGAGTTTTGAGGAGGTGCTTTAAGGACTAACCTTCAAAAGCAACGACTTCACTTCATAAACTATACTAGGGTTCCACTCAAAATGTCATTTATACAAAAGGACACACAGTTCTTATTTTGAATGTGATAACTGCTGGCCAATATTTATGGTTCAAGGATCTTCTCAATTGGGTACCACCCTGTTTTACAATCTTTTCCCCTTAGCTTTCACTTGGGACAAAATGAACTGTTGGTCATTTCCATGTCTTCCCACCTAGTGGGACTCATGTTGTTCCTTCCAGCAGAGAACACTTCCTTACTCTTTCTGCCCATCTAGAATGTACTCTACTTTCTAGGCCCAGCTTCAAGTCAATGTTTCTGCACAGCTTCCAAGCTGTCCTCACAGCTATGAAACATAAATACATTTTAAATGTATATAGTGGGGCTTCCCAGGAACTCACCTGCCAATGCAGGTAGACATAACAGATGCTGGATTGGAGAGATCCTCTGGAGGAGGGAATAGCAACCCAATCCAGGATTCTTGCTCAGAGAATCCCATGGACAGAGGAGCCTGGCGGCTACAGTCCATAGGGTTGAAAAGAGTCAGATACAGCTGAAGCAACTTAGCATGCATACACAAAAGAATACAATAGAGTATTTAAGATACTGCTGATGCTGCTAAGTTGCTTCAGTCGTGTCCGACTCTGTGCGACCCCAGAGACGGCAGCCCACCAGGCTCCCCGGTCCCTGAGATTCTCCAGGCAAGAACACTGGATTGGGTTGCCATTTCCTTCTCCAATGCATGAAAGTGAAAAGTGAAAAGTGAAAGTGAAGTTGCTCAGTCACGTCTGACTCTTAGCGACCCCATGGACTGCAGCCTACCAGGCTCCTCTGTCCATGGGATTTTCCGGGCAAGAGTACTGGAGTGGGATGCCATTGCCTTCTCCAATTAAGATACAGTTTCTGTCAAAACCCTAGATTCCCAAGCACTTCCACAAAAAGGCATCAACTAGTTACACCATCAGATGTCCTAGGATTTCTTTTTAAGTTTCATCTGAAAGTGTTACTACCTTCTTCATGAAATAGGTGTAATAAAGTGTATAGTGAAAACTTCTGACAAATATCAGCTTTCCTTAAAGTATTACACTTTTCTCAATTGCAGAAGACAGCTGAGGTAATATGTATGTACAAAGGAAGTTTTTCCTCTTATTAAGAATAGATTTAATTTCTCTAAACAAATGTAACAGCAGAAAATATATCTAAAACTTTCTAACAAAGGAACAATGCATTCCAAACTTTCTCTTTTCCTATTACAAAAAAAAAAAAAAAAGTCCTATGAAGTCCAAGTGCTCCTGTGTGTACCAGCTCCTGATGGAGTGCGGTGGTTCTAGAGAGAAACACAGTGTAAGATTCCTTGGTAGATAATAAATACACAACTATCGTCCCTGAAAACACTGCCATCTGTTGTCAGAAGAGAAAGGTCACTTTTGAAATTTTGCCATGCGATAGGTTTTCTACCAGTGAAGAAAAAAATACCTGAGACTTAACAGAGCAGGTCATCCTACAGGAGAAAAAGGTCTCTAGGGAAACTACAATTTGGAACATGGCCAAAGCACAACAATACATTGGTTTTCTCAAATAAATACTTCTTTAAAAGAAAGTGACTCGGAAACAGCAACCCATTCCAGTATTCTTGCCTGGAGAATTCCATGGACGGAGGAGCCTGTGGACTGCGGTCCATGGGATCACAAAGAGTTGTACACGACTGAGCGACTAAAACACACACACTCTCTCATAAGCAGCTTTTATTAATTACCATATATATTTTCATTTTCTTTTAAATACAGAGAGCCAAAATCATGGTTGAAATTCCAGTGATTTTGCCTGGCTAATACTTTTTCTTAATTTTCCTAAAATTTTCTATTAAATTTTATTAGATGATAAATGTTACACTATTCCCCATGGATCCATAATAGAAGAGAAAGGAGAAAAATCATGAAAATCATCATCTACTCTGTCTCTATGTAAAGGATTTTAAAAAGTATACATGTAATATGTTATTTTCTGAACAAAGTAACTCACATTTCCTAAGAAGGGATCATTACAGAAGCTATTTGTCAGTTATCCACCATCTGAAGTTTCAACATTTTTAATTAGGAAATTTAAGTTGCAACCCAGATTAAATGTAGAAGGTGTTTATGAGCCATCATTGCATCAATTTAGATTTTCTAAATTAGACTGAATATCTTAAATATGACTTAGAAACTCTAATCATAAAGTTAAACAGAGTTAAACTTAAGTTTAGTAAATTTTGTGAATTTCATTGGCATGTTCTCAGTTCTTAAACTTATCCATTTTCACTTTGGTTTAGTCACTTGGTCGTGTCCAATCTTGCAACCCCATGGACTCCACGCTCCTGTGTCCATGCGATTTCCCAAGCAAGAGCACTGGAGCAGGTTGCCATTTACTTCGCCAGAGGATCTTCCCAACCCAGGGATCAAACCCACATCTCCTGCACTGCAGGCTGGCACCTGCATTTTCACTTTGGTGAAATTGCCCACAATTGTCTCCTTAATAAACAGGGAGGATCAGTGTAGAAAATCCAACCAAAAACTACTCCAGGTCCCCTGCCAGAGCTCTGCATACAGTCATTTAATCCACACAACAACTGTAAGAGGTTGGCTTTCTGGACTCAATTTACAAATGAAAAATGAAAGGATTTGTGTTTCCATCCCCAATTTTGCAGAGCCGGTCACAACAGAGAATTCAAATCCATGTGCCTCCAGCTCCACAATCCTTGCTTTTTCCTGTACACCACACTGCCTCACACATGAACAATTATACCTGTTTCCAAACTGTATAACAGTATTCTTTAGTGTGCATGGTGATTGACTTGCTTTTTATTCATCTATTTCTGCTTATTAAAATGCAGGAACTGGTAAACTTCTGGGGGGTGAAGACATCAACTAGGCTTTCCAGGCAGAAACTGGTCACTAGCATGACAGATGATTCACAAAGTGGAAATAAACACATGAGTAATTAGGCTTGGGTTTAAGAGGCTAGCAGACCTGATGCGCACAGTCAGCTGACTGTTGGTTCACTTTGTCTAGGTCACTGCCTTGAGGCATGACAGCAAAGCCCAGCTAATTGTGGGGTTTGGAATTGAGACCTTGACAACTCTAGTCTAAGGGGAAAGGTAAAAAACACCTATGAAAAGCACATGCACCATTCCCAAATGGCTGGAAATCAGTCATACTGTGAACTCAAACTCCTTTAACTGTTATGTTTGAATTATGAAATCTCAGTGTATGACTTCCACTGTGCAATTTTTGAAGTTCATACTAATGAGTCTGGCAAATCTGCTTTGAGATACCATCTTGCTGAGAAATAGAAGGCCTTTGAGAAAACCTCTGAGCCCACAGTTTAACTCATGTGTGTTCAATGCCTTTTATACCCATTTAAGAATAATTTATGAATCTAGTTTAGTACACAATGTCCCACCTATGTCCTGCCTACTAATCCATAATCTTAATAACTGTGGTTCACAGATCCTTCAGACTCTCATGAACTGTGAAACCACTTGAATAGAATGTTTTTATTAAAAACCATCCTAAAAATACTCTGTGACTCTAGTTTTCAATATCTGAGAACCATGTAACAGATAAAAAATACTTTTGTATTTCATCTAGTCACTTCTTTAATTTTACAGTTGGAGAAATCTACCCTAAAGGTTACAGGATTTGCTCAGTCCTACCACTGCATAGTAAAGAACTCATCCACAGCTCTTTCCACTGTATTCCAGATACAAGGCTCTATTATTTTTTCAGAGTCAAGAAGTTTTGACTGTCATAACACTGTGTTAGGTCACTAATATGACACAATCCCAGCCTCCTCCCTAGTCTCCTCTACAGCAATTCTAACCCTATAAATGATGGACTTTAAACACATCAACTCAATCACTCTAGGCAGAGAATATACAGTACACGCCTTCCGACATGCTATCCTTCTGTCCTTTACCCATGTCTCTCAGGCTGCTTGGTAACTCCCTCCTCAAGGCCCAGCTCAGACATCACCTTCTCAGCAGCAGTCAGCTCTCTTTTCACTTGGCAGGACTACCTGAGTTCCCGCGTGTTTATGACAGTACCTATTGTGCTATGGAACACACTGTGTTCATGACCACCTTCTCAAGGAAAGGACTCATCAAGGACAGGACCTTGCCTTGCTCGAATTTCTCCTCTAGGACTAGTGGAGTTCCAGACACAGAGCAGGTCCTCAGAAACGTCGCCTGAATAGAACTGACTGTGATAGATGTATCAATGAGTGTGGTACAGACACTCAGGACGACAGCTCCACCAAAGTGTAAGTTTCAAAAGTGAAAAAAATGAAGACAAAGGTTACACACACGATCTTCACTCATTCAGGGCCATTGATGAGTTTTAGATTTGTGTCACTTCTTTTATTCATTCAGTTATTCATTCAACAAAGTAAATGATCCCACAAGAGTCAACACTGAAATTGTGCAATATCTGCTTTTACTTTCAATCTGTACTTTTCCTAGGACATTCTGTGGTTCTATGTCATTGTGATGGCTTACTTCAGAGTGCTGCTGACATTTTAAGAAGGCATGGTTTTAGTGGCCAGCATGGTCACGGGCCAACAGGAAAGACTGAGGCAACTGTCAAAAAAGCAACAGAAGAATGAAATTTAGCAAGCCATGACCAAGAGTACCTCACTTGTTCAACAGCAAAAAAGAAGAAAAGGAGACAGGTGGAGATTCAACTGGCTACTTTTTCAGCCTGTAGGCTGTACCTTCTCTGTATAGCATCATGCTACAGAGTCTTGAAAGGTCTTCTTTCAATTCGATAAGCGAGCAATTTTCCTCTAGCAATCTGGGTTTGGATAAGAAAGCTTACAAGATCTAGAATCCACTCTTATTGTCAGTCTGATAAGCCTGTAACTCTAGGACACTGAGAAATGCAGTTAACAGCACTTGCCATTTGAATGACATTCAGGTACTATGCACTGGATGGAGTCTATCCTTTCACTTCTCAAAGTTTCAAGTTGCCAGACAGAAATATGTTTCACTTAAGTTCCAATATTTAACAAATGTTCGTTTTCTGCCTTTCTTGCTCCAAGAACACAAACTATTTGGTACAAAATTTCCATGAGAACAGGAAGCAATTTAACACTGCCATAGAATTGCTGTAAAAACACAACAACAACAAAAAAAAACAGTGTCCCTGTGATTAGGCCAGAAGTGAGGCATGAGGGAAACACGGGGTGGTGGTTGGAAGGTGGGGTGGTAATTGCTAAAGGCTTTCACAATTACAGCAATTTCCACTGGCTAATCACCTGCTTTCAACCTCTGCACCTCTTTTACTTGTGGTCTCACCATGAAATCTACAACCTGTTACAGAAAGAAACTGGGTGCAATCTACAAGGAAATGCTTCTAGCTTTTGATTCAATGTTAGACCTGTGTCCAGATCGTCCAGTCCTAAACTCAGGGACCAGAGAAGGCAATGGCACCCCACTCCAGTACTCTTGCCTGGAAAATCCCATAGACGGAGGAGCCTGGTAGACTGCAGTCCATGGGGTCGCTAGGAGTAGGACACGACTGTATAACTTTCAAGTAGACAACCTGAGCGACTTCACTTTCACTTTTCACTTTGATGCACTGGAGAAGGAAATGGCAACCACTCCAGTGTTCCTGCCTGGAGAATCCCAGGGACAGGGGGAGCCTGGTGGGCTGCTGTCTCTGGGGTCGCACAGAGTCGGACACGACTGAAGTGACTTAGCAGCAGCAGCAAACTCAGGGACATTACTAATGGTTAATAAATGGTTAATAAAAGACTATGTAACTAAGAAGGTCAAAATTTCACATAATATATAAAATTGTCTATCTAAATATTACCTATCTCTGTACTATCTAGTATGAAGATATACCTGTTAATCTCAGATGTTAGAATTATAAAACATGAAGTCATCCTTCAATTTCACTGCAGATCAAAAGATGGAATGTTTGTGATTTGTAGGCATTTTGCAGTTTATTGTCTTTGTTTTTGTTACATCTTTATGTTACGTGAACAACTTTGTTTTGACTTTTCTATGAACTAAAGATGGTTCAAAATACAGAAACAGTTTCTTTTTAAAATCACCCTGTTTGACAGCACTCATTGGTTTGAGTCTAAGCATCTTTGTAAAACATTTTGGATTTGTTGCACAGATTTAGATCTTCCATGTTCCTTCTCATCATTAGCCAATTATGAAGGAACTATTACCTTTGCTCACCCTGATATTTTATCAACTTCACTGAAACAGTCTCATCACTCATGATACACTCAGGAGATTGGTCCATCGCCCAGAAGTGCACAAAGAATATTTTTGGTGAACTGCCATTAGCCTTACGAGGAGTTATGCATATACATGTGATCCTCATCAAAAGATGGATACAGACTTCTATGTATTTGAGTATGGTAATAGATCCCATCTTGCAGAACTGTGACCTACTGCTCTTTGTTCACGTGCTTGTTAGCCAGTTACATTTAGGAAGGCTTCAGATTTCACTGTTATCCCTGGTGAATTATTAGTCATCAACTCCCCAACATCAGGTCTTACAACTCTGTTCAAAGCAGAAACATCTCTGAAATCTTCTGAAGCATGACTTCATTAATAGATGATATACTAAGCATTAGAATTAACCGTACGGATTTGTATCTGTTACCAAGATTTGTGTGAAATAGCAGAGGGATCCCCTTAATAAGAAATTCCTTTTAATACTGCCAATCAAAATATTTTTATTCCTGTTATTACAAAAGCAAGTTTGACACAGTTGTGCCTAATATCATTCTTCAGTAAGAAAATGAGGGTTTTTTCTTTTTTTAAAGAAAGTTTATAAATATGCTAGGCACATATTTCCAACTCTTAATTTAAAACTGATGGCTATAATAAGAATTACAAAAATGAAATGTTCTTTGTTCAGAGTCATAATTCAGAATGAAGGATTATTTTACAAAAGCTTAATAACTATACATTTTTGTATCTTCTTTGACACAGAAAATGAATCGTTTGCAAAAAATTTCATGATCTATGCATCTGGCTATTTCAGTACATGGATAGTACTGAAGATCTCTGATATGTATATTACCTGTGGACACTTTTCTAAGTAACACTAGAGGTTCAAATCCAGAAATGTAGATTAGGTTGGCCCCTTTTTTTGACTGCAATGGCAGTCAGGGCCAATAGGTAGGTCTTTTTAAAGAACTTTACTTTTTCACAATTAGGTTTCAAATAATGAAGATTTCATAACTGTTATTAATGTAAACAAAGACTACTTGATCTTTCAAAGTTATATTAAAAAGATCGTTTCTGATCTACCAAGCTTATTTAAAAGATAATTATGCCAATCATAATTTTTAAAAGTGTCTTTATCACTGCGGTATTTTCTGGCTTGATTAGCAAATAATATCTTCACAAATTTTGAAGTTCACAAAGATGTAAAATTCTGAATTACAGCTCTGGCAAATGTATTTCGTTGTTAACAGCATATAGATAGGTAATTGCTAGTTTGGGGGCAGAAATGCTTTATATCCAAAGCACTTTTTCCTGGAGGGAATCATACTGTCATTTGTTTTTATTTTCAGAATGAAAACAAATGGCACTATGATTCCTGAGGGCAAAAATGACTTCAGTCTATTTCTTCTCCTCTGCACGCTCATCCACTCATTCTTAGTTAGATGCAATATAGATACAGAACCCACCCACACCCCCAGGACTTCCACTGCTGCAAAATGTATTCACTTGCTGTACAGTAATTAACAGCTCTTGACTGGAAAACTGCCAGCATGTACAACGTGACACTCTTCCTTTGAACACTAACAAAGTGCATAAGTAATTTATGTTGGATTAAATATCCCTAACAGGGACCCTTAAGTAACCCAATCACTTTAAACAGGCTCCACATGCATGCTCCAGTGCAGTGAAAATGTCAGACAGTGATAACCCACTAATAGCACAATTCTAACTATATTCCAGCCATTAGCATTTTATGACATCAATCCTCATTAAACCTGGCAAGGAGAAAGATACTAATGTTTCCCAATTTTACAGCCAAGGTGGAAGAGAAATGGAGAAAATGTGTAGACAGGTGCTGTCTCCCAAAAAGGATTAACATTTTTTAAAATGTGGTAGCAATTTTCTGTTAGTACCTTTGTTTGCATTGAAAGAGAGACAACAAAGAGGTAATGGCTACAAGGACCTCGATGGAATTCAGCCAAGAGCGAAAGAAAAGACTGGTATTTCAGCCATTGTGCTCACTGCTAAAGCCCTGTGCCAACTCATCTTCCAACCCATTATATGAAATTTAATTTAACCTGCTATGCAATTAATTCAGATGTTCAGCCTATTTTTCTCATGGCAGAATCCCTCACACAATGCCTTATTTAAATATTAATCAGTCCTCTTTCAATTAGGACTAATTTGCTTCACAGGGTTTCTCTCATCTTCTGATTGCAGGAAAATGGAGGTAACTTGCAACGTTTGAGGATAATTAACATGGTATTTTTATAATACTGATACATCAAATGGGACCTTAATGAACCCCGCTGATTCCATTTAGTAAAGCATGCCTCAAAGTTATAATCAAGAGGAAAGCCACTGCCATCTGTTTGAAATACTAAGGAGCACAATTTAAACACAAAATGCTTATTTCTCTAAACTGTCTATTGTAGAGGTCTGCAAAAGTCATTTTTCTATGCAAACTAATTGTACAGTATTTTAATTTGAACCTTTTACTGCACATATACAAAACAGGGACATCTTAAGATGTAGGGGCCCTGTTTAATTAAATGTTGACAACCACAGAAATAAGTAATGTTTGTCAATGTTACTTCTTTTACGCGTGCTGCGCCGTTGCCACTAGAAAAGCAGCATTAAGTTTTACATTTCTAATGAATCTAATATTTCACAGCCTTTTGTTTAATATTTGAAGAACTTTTCTTAACAAAAACCATGAAGCTCTATGAAATGGAAAAAACATACGCATACACTGTTGGTTTGCTGCTCCTGACGTCACAGAGTAAACAGGTTAACATTTACACACGGCCAGGTGTGCACAGTGTTCCATCTGCTTCCAGGCAGGTTGAAGGTCAATGTTTTAGGCTTTGAGCTATTCTAGAGTTCCTTGGTTACATCTAGGTTACAGAGGCTATTGGCTCCCAAGGTCATTATCAAAGCACTCAACATGTTCCAATGGCAATAAAACATGATTGATAACAGATTGCTTATTTACAATGTTTACACTGTGGTCACAAGGATTTCCTCTGTGAACTTCTGAAAAAGTAGACATTACCTGTGGGTGTTTTAAATAAGAATCTCCCCTCATTTTCTTTATAAAGCTACTCTACATCCTGCGTCATTATATCAGAAGCATCAATAGGTCAGAATTTCATTGTAAAAACAAAACCAAACATTTGATGTGAAAAATCACATTCATATTAAGTATCAGTCAACCAATAAAAGTATCAACTGTGTGTCTTAGATGCATTTACCAGATGCAAAGAAGAAATAACTGAGGCCACTCCAGGGTAAGAAACACATTCCAGTTAAACCTGACAGAAAGAGCAAGAGAGGCCACCGTGTATAAAAAGGACAATGAAGAGATTAACTGGACTGGAGAAAGGGGGTCTGGCTGAGGTTTTATCGAAAATAAAACCTATAGCTCGAGGATAGTTATGTTATCTCATTAGCCTAAATACATAGCACATTGAAATAATTTATGTGTTTATTACTTTGTTGAGTTTAAAAACTTCTAGGATGAAATCTACAAATTTCTCATCCCAGCACCCACTACTGGGTCATGTTTTACATAGTCGGGGCATGAGTAAACCATTTGTTGATTTTAATAAAATTCTTGTGCTCATTTGGCAAATACCTACTGAGCACACATCATGTTCCAGGCATGTTCTAACCACTGTGTATCAGTGAACAAAAGATGAAGCACATCCCTGCTCTCAAGGTGTGTAAGTTCTAGTGGGGAGGGACAGGCAATTCAAAAGATAAGCAAACAAATGAGATAATTTCCAATAATAAAAACTTATGAAAAATGCAAAGCTGTATCTTAAGCATAGAAAGTGAAAGGTGGGGACATTTTGGATTGGGTGGTCAAGGAAGGCCTTTCTGAGGGGGTGACACGTAGGCTAAAATTTTAATGATGAGTCAGCTTCAAGGAAGACTGTGCCAGCCTAAGAGAGCAGGTCAATGGCAACCGTGAGTCAGGAAGAAGTTTGGCTAGTGTAAGGAACATTAAAAATAAACAAACTAGAGAAAAACACAAAATGAGGTTGGAGAGATGGACAAGGGTTGGAAAATTCATGAAAGTGAGTCTGCGAAAAGAAATTGGATTCTCCTCCTAAGCGCAATGAGAGAAACTGGAGAGCTGTTCGCAGAGCAGTGACATAATCTGATCTGTGTTTTTTCTCTTGTTTTCCATGGGAAAGAGGGATGGTAGACGAGTAAGCAGAAAATCAAGGACACTATTAGGAAGCTTCTGCATCAGTCCAAGCCAACTATGTTCACGGTTTGGCTAGAGTGGGAGTATTAGCAATGGAAACAGATGTGAATAGAGAAAGAGGCAAACAAGAGAGTGAAGGGGAGAAGTGTAGGATCAGAGTTGACTTGGAGGCTGTTGCTATAAATAACTGGGTATCTCCTTCTGAGACGGAAACACTAGGGAAGGAACAGTTCAAGAAAAAATCTCGAATTCTCTTACGGTCACTTTAATTTTACAAGTGGAGCTGTTGTACAGTAAAAGCTGCTTATCAAAATAATATTTAAATCATTTACTATTATTAGCAGCTCTATGAATATTCTCTTCGACTTCTGAAATGGTTGTTTCCTTTTAGTTTCACTAGCGTAGTGTGCGGTCAGATGCCTCTGAACCTTTACTACACCATCCCCTCTGACTGCACCACTCTTCCTAATATCTACCCTCTAGCTAATTTCCACTTTATTTAACAATAGTGGGAGCTCATACTTATGATTGGTGAGTGACAGGCACCAAGCTAGGTGCGTAGATGACATTTCATTCAAAGTTCACAAAAACGCTAAATCTAAAAGATACAGAAATATCTACTCTACAGAGCACTCTTTCTGGTAGCAAGAACAGGGTAGAGTTGCTCCCATGATCTCAGCAGATTAGGCCCCTCAGTGTAGATTTCTATAGTAATTTCTTAGCTGCTCTGCCCTTTCAGACTGGAAGTCCTTGGCATCGTCTGGAAGCATACGGAAGAAAATATACCCAAATAAACCTCAAAGTAGCCAAGATTTTGATTTGTATGTGTACCACCTACCAAGGGCCCTACAAACCCTCTGCCTGAATTGTGCTTCCAGTCTGATGGGGAATCCTTGATGCCCAGGAGTTAGTTCTTCATGGTCCCCATCCAATTACTTATCCCTCACAGCTTGAGAGATGGTATCTCTCTCACAGTTTAAAGACAGCATGGCTGCCAACAGGCCAGAACGATCATTAATAAGTTAACTGTTCCCAGAAAAGATTGCAATCTATGCCAGTCCTATTATAAAGTAATCTCTACTATAATTACTACACAGACTTCCAGGACACAAATTCTGACGTGGGAGGCAGGTGATGAGGTTCTGTGTCCACTCACAGCTCAAGAGGTACCTAATGTTTGTGCCCTTCCCCACCAAGTTTCCACCCCAATGATGAGCAAAACACAATGCTTAAACGGTATTAAAAAGAAAACCAATGCTTTACACAGTCTCCCATCCCCTTAAAAATGGCAACAGAAGGGCTCAGTCCTATTGGTTTGTTCAATGTCCTCATCTGAGAAGACAGGCCTGCTGCTGAGTGCCAAGATGGGGCCAAAAAGAAGAGCCCTCGGCACACTCCACCCGGCACATCTAGACATGAACTTCTACCCCGCAACCAGCACTATACCACCAGCTCACAATCAACCATTGGGCATTTGGATTTTTAGAGCAGAAGAAGAAAACAGCAAGTTAAAGAAAGGAAAGCAATAACAGTTAAAACAACATACTCATGGGTAGCACCTCATTTTGTGCCAAATGCTGCTTGTCTGGGGCTTCCAAAGATGGATTCATTTTAGCCGCACAATCCAAGGGGGTAAAAACAATCATGATGCCTATTTTATAGATGTGCAAGTTTAGACACTTCATACAGTTACAAACCAGTTATGAACTCAAAGTCTCATAAGGAGGAAATGGAGGAAGGGAGGGAAGAGAGCAACATGACCAGGGACCTCGGAGGAGGTACATGGGGCAGAATATTCACAGACAGAAGGAAAATGGTGTGGTATGCCCTATGACCAACTGTATCCACCAATCACCCACACTTGTCACAAATGGCCATTTCACAGAATGCTACACTATTCTCTACAGCCTCCTCTAGTACTGAATAATCAAATATTTACCTAAGTAGATTTTAACTGAAAAAAATAAGTATGTTAAGACTGTGCAATGATATTAATACTAAAAACAGTAAAAAACACACTCTTCCTTGGCGGAGCTCCTGGACAGGCGACCACTGTGGAGGGTGGACCCTGGCCCACACATCTGAACATTCACTAAACAGCCCTGACTCGTAACTCTCTCCGCCCCCTTCTTCCAGTTCTGTCCTTGTAGACACAAACAGTTTAGTGCTGTGCTGTGCCTAGTTGCTCAGCCGTGTCCAACTTTTTGTGATCCCATAGACTGTAGCCTGCCAGGCTCCCCTGTCCATGGGGATTCTCCAGGTAAGAATACAGGAATGGGTTGCCATGCTCTCCTCCACTGGATCTTCCCAACGCCAGGATCGAACCCAGGTCTCCCACATTGCAGGTGGATTCCTTTAATTGTCTGAGTCACCAGGTTAGTACTCCCCATAAAAATATGAGCACACATACTTAATTTAATAAAGCAATTGATTTCCATTGCTAAGCAACAAAAATGTGTGCATAGTTGAAAATTAGAATAAATAATTTAGTAACAGTTACAGTGACTACAGTAAAACAGTAATTCCCAGATTACATCTAACTTCCATTCCTATATTTCATTTGCTTATATACACAAACAAATGCCATATGTTCCACTGTGACATATAATCTCTCAGAGTCGATGAGTAGCCACTCTCTTTTCTATTCTCTTACTTATTCTCTTACTCGAGAAAACATTTAATGAGAAATATTATGTGCCAAGGGTACTCAATCCTGAGGCTACAGAGCCTAATATGGCATGACAGGAGCTCCAATTTCTGAAATCAGAAATACAGTACAGTGTGAGTGACAAGCAATCATGATAACAATAATGATGACGAAATAATAACGATGCAAATCAGGATGCTGATGAGAGCTCACACTTACAGGGTTTGCTCTGTGCCTGTTTTAATTGCTGCACATATGTGAACTCACTGCAGCATCAGAATAACCCTATGAGGGTGTTACTATAAGCCTCATTTTACAAAGAAAGAAATGACCCAGAGAGCTGAAAACTCACTCACAATTCCAATTCCCCTCAGTCATTCAGATAGCAGGGGGTAAACAGGCCTTCAGGCCTAGGCGCTAGCTCTGGTCTTTGGCCCTAACCATCTCAGGATGTTGTGCGCATAGCAGTCCTGTTCAGTGTCTTGAAGACACACACACACACAAAGAAAGAAATGCAAGCCAGACTTATGAGGTGGGAGTAGGGTATTAGAGAAGTTTCCAAGAGGAGTTATTCTTTAAGTTGAATGTTTAGGTGTGAATAAGACAACTAGATGACAGGGGTGAGGTGTGGGAAAGGGAATGCAGTATCTGAAGAGATGGAATCCAGAAAGAGCTGATTACTCCCGGAAACTCCCAGCTGTGGCCTGAGGGCACATTTCACAGAGTAGAGAGAGGTGGGCCTCTTCCTGTGCACAGGCCCTTATCCTGCTCAATTCTGGGATGTCTTTTTATCTCTGTACTTCATCCTGCATCTTACAGAAAATTATCATTTAAACTTTAATAATTTTGGGACCATGATAGTCTTGCTGGAGAGTACAACATTTGTTGGAATAAGAAGTTCATCTCTGTGTAAAAGGCCTTCCTGGTGGCTCAGCAGTAAAGAATATGCCTGCAAAGCAGGAGACGCAGGAGATGGGGGTTCAAATCCCTGGGTCAAGAAGATCCCCTGAAGGAGGGCATAGCAATCCACTCCAGTATTTTTGTCTGGAGAATACCATGGACAGAGGAGCTTGGTGGGCTACAGTCCATGGGGTCACAAAGAGTTGGACATGACTGAAGCGACTTAGCACACACACATGTGCAGTGTAATAGTGAGGCTCTTTCCTAAATTATTAATGAAAATATTATCAATCAATCAATGAAACTAAGTTACATTCAGATTACATCCACCCTTTCCTTTTTAAGCTGGCTACCAGTATTTACAGGATGAAATTACTTTATTCATACTGGTATTAAAATTGGTATAATTTATTCTTCATAAATCTGGTGTGTGTGCTCATGACTGGAAAAGTTTAATGTTATTTGTCCTGATAAGATCCAAGTTAAACTGATGGCTTTATTTTTTGCCAGGGTCATCTTTTTATCCCTTAAAACACACAGGCCCTTCTGTATCCTTTCTGAGTCTTGATGTGTTTCTCCACTTTATGAAGAGGCCTGGAAAAATGATCCTTTTAAGATGAAATGAAGTCTGCAATCCCTCAAATAACCTAGGATATCCATCAAGAGGCACCCACGGTTAGACTGTGTGGGGTTTTGAGGCTTCATCCAGCCATTTCCCACCTGTTGGAACTCTCCTGCAGTGCGGTTTCAAGATCACAAATAGCCCTTGTGTTGAACAGTTAAGATACTACTACCAGAAGTTTCAAGTAAAGGAAGGCAAAGTAAACAGTGCACGAAAAGAGTGTGCTACTGCACTCATAAGTCTGTGTTTACAACCATTTAAAAAGTTGTTTCCCCCTCTATTTGGCTCTAAAAATTTCTTCAAATTCTTTGTTAAGAATTTTCTGTAAATTGGTTTCTTCTTTGCAGACTATCTTAACATGCCACTTTTCCTTTCTTAAGAATCTTACTATTCCGAAGGCATAGTAAGATTGTGTTCATTTATTCTGTTTTTATGCTGAAAAGTGATCACAAAATAGCAGCATTACAGAAAACAACCATAAAATATGAGGACTCCAAGACAGTTTGGGGAGCACCCAGTGGTCTATGGCTTCTGAGATATAAAAATTCTCTGTAGAAGAATTTACTTATAGTGACACCAGTTAAATCCTGAATTAAGTCTCCAGTATGAATTGCCTAATATATTTTATGTATCTGCTTTAAGCATATACTAGAGTTATAATGGTAAACTCGTACTCTTGCCTGGAAAATCCCATGGACAGAGGAGCCTGGTAGGCTGCAGTCCATGGGGTCACTGGGAGTCGGACACGACCGAGCAACTTCACTTTCACTTTTCACTTTCATGCACTGGACAAGGAAATGGCAACCCACTCCAGTGTTCTTGCCTGGAGAATCCCAGGGACGGGGGAGCCTGGTGGGCTGCCGTCTCGGATCGCACAGAGTTGGACACGACTGAAGCGACTTAGCAGCAGCAGCAGCAGGTTATTTATTTTAGCAAAAGCTTTTAGAATATTAAATTTCATTCTGGCATAATGGCTAACATATTTTGCTCTAAAGAGAGAATTATTTAAGTTCTCCTCACAAATCTATGGCCTTCTGAACTCAAAGTTGAGGTAGCAGTGCTCTAAATTTTCATGAGTTGGATAATTGACTATGCCAGACCAAGAAGGTAGATGATTATTAAATAGCAACAAGGTCAAGTTTTATGTTTTGTTTTTTTTACAATAAAAATTTTGTATTTTGCTTATGCTAGCTCCTCCCTTGGGCAGAGGTGAGGTATCAACAAGTTTCTCACATTCCATCTAAGATTTTTCAGCCAACAGTATAATTTTTAAACAACAGTAGCTTTTTATGAGTGATTACATTACTTATTTTCCCTCATTTTGATAAGGAATGAGCCACAAGTGTCCTTAAAAGTTGAGATTATCACTGGTACTCATAACAGTTACATCAGAATTTTAAAGCTGGAAGAAACTTTTGATTTCACCAGATCCTGCCTCTGCCTCTTATAACTAGAATAATCTGCTCTCCCTCCAGAATGAGGCTATGGTTCTCTGCCCAAGCTCACTAATTAACAGGAGCCTTGAGAGGGGCTCTGGGGTCTTACACTGATGCTAAACCTTCCACAACATGCCTCTCCCTTAGCAGTTTGTTCTCTTAAAAATGTTTTGCTTGTTTTCTCTTCTGTTTGCTCCATTCTGAAGCCAGTAACAAGTTGATTGGTAATGGCAGCAAAAAGGGGGAAGATTCTTTTCTAAATCTTCATGTAATTTCTCTACTATTGCCCCAAGATCCTGGAGCAGCCTGATGTGATGAAATCTCAGTGGACTGGGGGAATGTGAGTAATTCTTAGGCTGCTCCCAACCAGCCTCAGGCCACAGGCAAAAGCATGTAGCTTTTCTAAGATTTTATTTTCTTCATTTATGAAATGACAGTTGGGCTAAATGATCTCTGACCTCCATTCCTTGCTTTAGAATTAAAACAATATTCCCAAAATACACTGAAGTCACTTAAGAACTGCACTACGGTAATCCTACATTATGTCAACTCACATCAGTCATTCATTAGTGGGACATATCTAAAAAAGTATGAGCAAGCTCGATTAAGCAAAGAATGTCAAACTCAACCAACCTTAATCAAACCGATTTGATATGAATAGAAAGTGTATTGTGCACATACCTGTTATGACTGAAAGCAACGATTATCAAATATTTTCCAAATTGTCTTCTAATGAATCTACAAGACTGTTTATACAGTGGAAAATACTCCTGTGGTAGGCCTTTTTTTTTCCTTTCCTTTTTCCTTGCCATAGTTGCTTTGAGTTGCCTGCTTTTCAATAGTGCTCTATACTTCCTTACGTTGTGAAGAAAATACATACAGAAGAGGGAAAAAAGGACTTCAGGATTTTTGTTTATGTCCTCATTATTTGCCTAGAAATGATGCATTCCCTTGTTCATTTTCATTAATGCTCCCTTCCTCCTTTTTTCTTATTCCGTCTCATTATCCTTCTAAGAGGATAATGTCCTTTCATTGTCCATTTTTTTTCATTTCTCTTATTATTACCCTAACTACCTCATTCTGGCATCCACCAATTTTCCCTTTAGGCTAAAAATTAAAGAATCTAAACCATTTCTGTAAATTGTTGAAAATGATTCTTTTTTTTTTTCTTTCAGAAAAACATTCAGCTATAACTTATAACTATGTATTTACCTTCTAGTTTGGGGCAGAGGAAAACTAATTTAAATACATTTAAATTTATATCCTTTAAGATAGAACAGCACATTATTTACTAAGTTGATACTTTATTCTGGTTTATACTGTTTAAATCCAGTAAAGGGAAAATGAGAAAACTCATAAAACAAGATAATTTTAATGTTCCTTAGCTTAACAGAAATTCACATGTGAAAAATAATTTACTCACAACTGGACTCTGAGAAGCCATCAGTTTCCTTCTGTCTCAGGAAATGCAAAAGTCCTTTGCCATCTGAGACCATCAACAGCAACTGAAGGTTGAGGCCACAGTAGTAGGTACAGCAGTAACTTCCCACCCATCAGTGATGCACATTTTGTCAAGCTCAACAAACACTAATTTGAGTGCTAATCTTCTGTGTGAAAGGCACTAATCATGAATCAAATAAACAAGCCGTTTGAGTGTACAACTGTCAATATGACCAAAATCTGTTCATACCGGATCAACACCACGCCCTGGCCAACTGCTGACGTACCACAGACCCCGCTGTCCACTGCTGCTAAGGCACACGGTCCTGTTAGCTCAACACAGACAAAGCATTCCTTGACTATCAAGGAAAGGGTAGGTTGAAAGGAACCTCAAATCAGAACTGCTTTTGGAGTCCCATGGCCACTGCCTCAGGAAGAGCTCTTCCTGCCTCTGGGACTGGAATAGCCCTTGCTGATCTCCCTGACCCCACTTCTCCCCTCACTTCTACTCTCCCTGTCTCTTCTCTTCTTGCCAAAAAGCAAAGAAATGTGATCCGGCCACCCTTTTGCTTCAAAACTTCCATTGGCCCCTTGCCAAATGAGGTCAAAACAAGCCATACCATCAGAGGGGACTGGTCACTATCCTGTGCTCCAGCCACTTAGTGGCAGTGAAACGTCTGGCTATGGTGGGAGTGCCTCATAAGAGGGACAGAATGAATGTGAATGTGTGTGTGTGTGCACATGCATGCACAAGTATAAAGCATTAAACCACCTGGCACACAATGGGTATTTAAGGTACGTTATTTTCATCCCTTTTCTTACTTGACTGCTGGAGTAATCTCAAACTTCACAGTATGGCATCATCAGTCCCGTCCTCTGAATCAAGCTGTGCTGCTCCAACACCTTCTTTCACTTTCCCAGTCCTGCCCCCTCATTAGAGAACATCAGAGCTCCCAAACCCAGCAGGCACCTCCTGGAGTCTGGGTCTTGTACCTAGGATGCTCTCTTACCTTTCCCCCTTGAAAATGTGCACTCATTATTTAACAGCAACCTCACGTCCTTCCCAAACTCCAGTGAGTTACAGCGCCTTTCTGCCTCTACCACATACTCATTCACTTGCTCAGCAATTCTACTTTGTGGCTAGAAGCGTGGACTCTAGAACTAGCCAGCTTGAATCAAATCCCAGGTCGGCCCCTCATTTACTATGTGAACTTGAGCAAGTTACTTAATCTCTGTGGCCCAGTATCTCTGGATAAAACACAGTTAAAAATTTAAACCCTATTTTAGGAATTCTTGACATATTGTAAGAAAACAATAAGTGTGGAAGTGTCTTGGGTTCTTGTATTGGTTATGTCTTTTATTAATGAATGAACTTAGGGAAGTCGATGAAATGAGCACTAACTGCTGACCTTACTGAGTGATCCAGCATCACCTTCTATGAAAAAGGAGAGGACTGAACTGAATAGTTTCTCTGAGGTCTCTTCCATGTTTACAATTCTAAGATTTTTCTCCTAATCTGCTTATTTCTAATTCTTCAGAGCTATTATTATAAAAGTTTTTCTTGCATTTAAGTGCCCACAGAATTCCTTAACACATGCCATATCAAATGTTACTTCTTTCAGATGGGAACACTTATACCACAGTCAAAGGGATTTCCAATAAAGTCCAAATTGTGTCTAGGTCTTAAGGTATTCTGATTGCTAATGGTAAAGGGTCTGGAGCCCAACAAACCCAAGATTATAGGAATTTAATGCTCAGGGGTATTTTTTTAACATGTCAAGGAACCCAAAATATTACCTGACAAGGATCAGAAGCTGGTCAATCAAATATTATTTCCTATCATTCACATCAACATTAACATCCAAGTATGAAAACTTGATACCAAAGTCATAAAAGGCATTTCAGACCTTCATGAATGAAAGAACTTTAAAGCCAGAAAAATCTTTAGGATTGAATGAAAGAACTTTAAAGCCAGAGAAATCTTTAGGATTTTTTTTAGGTAGATATGATATTTAAGTATTAATCCATAATGTAACAATGGAGGAACAACCAAGAACAATTTATTTCCCTATAAAAATAGTCGCATTTTTATTACTATAGAAGGTATGAAGGCTCAAAAGTATCACATAACAGGTATGAATAAATTCATTTTTACTGACTGCCAAGTCCATATACATAGTTTTTATTACATGGCTTTAAATGTACTTATATGTGCTTGTAGATCTAGATATAATCTTATAATAAAGTAGTCATATGACTGATACCATAAATGAGGTGTGACTCTGAAGTAGTATGACTAATTTTTAAGCAAATATATCAGAATTTAACCATAAATAGTTACTAGTCCTTTTTAAAGTACTGAAGTTAGCTTGATAGTATTTTTATGGGTTTATCTTTATCTTAAAAGTCTTGTTTTAGAATCTACTTTTGTGTGTATGTGTGTGTCTTCATGTGTGTGTGTTAGTGGTAAAAACTTTTTTTAGGGTGAATTAAATGAAGAAAAACTACCAAAGAGTCAATCACCTATGCATCAGAGCAAGTACATTAAAAAGTTATGGTAGAATCTAGCTTTGCTTTAAAACCTTTCAACTTGGCTCTATGTCTGAAAGTTTCCCATAATGAACTGTAGAGAAAAACATCAGAACTGAACTTAGTGAATAAAATGGGAAAGCTGTTAGATAACAGACTGACACTGTAAATAATGTAATGAAATAACTACTTATGAGTTCTAATATAGACTGGAATAGAAAAGTTACAGAAGAGGCATTCTCAACATGTTTCAAACAATGGCACTAATTGTGGATCAGCTGCGTAGTATTAAAGAGGAGACCATGTATTTGGATCTCTATATTCCCACAGTCATGTTTAGAGCATGGAGTCAACTTTATGACTTCCCTCCACTATGTGTGGATCCTTAAAGTAGTCTACCATCCCTCTACCAAAGTACACTTTCTGAAAGCAAGAATGGAAATTTGATCAAGCACGTAGAACAGACTGATGCTGGCATTCAGCCCTGAATTCATTTAAATTATGATACCAAATACAGTAGAAAGGGACCAAGACTTATGAATGGATACTTCCTGTCTTTGCACAGCTCTGAACCCCAAGGAGTACCCTAAACCATAAGCCTTACAACCACAAAATCGACTCTTCCTTTTTTCTGTTCCTTTTTCTCTTCTGGAACCCATCAAATCCTCCATACATAGCTACTTCCCTGAGCCAGTTTTGGTGTAACATTTAAAACCGCAGAATTATGCTGGGAGGTTAGCACTCATTCCATAACAGAACTGTAAAACTGTTCTGAATTCAGAAAAACTATGGTGGTACCATTAAAGGTTTCGGAAGGAAAACAACAATTCCAATTTCCCTTTCATGAAACTCATAAAAAAAAAAAAAAAAGTGGACTACAGCCACCAACATTGTGTGAACCAACAGCTCTGCCAAAACTGTGAATAATTAACAGATTTGAAAATATAAGTAGCTTAAGCCAATCACACATTTGGTAGAGGTGAAAGTTGACAGTGATAACTTGTTACTATAAGTGCCCTCTTTTTCGAAAACATCATTTCCCACCTGTCCCTCACTGACTACACAGAGTTGATTCCCTGTCCACATTTCCATAGGCTATGATGGTGCATCTGACAACTCAAAGAAGGTAACAGAATATTTACATACACAGAGCATTTTATATAGTTCCATGTAAAAGACATTTTTTTAATGATTTAAATTAGCTTATTTCTCCAGGTATATATTCTTCTCTCATCTAGACTATATGACAAAAATATCTAAATTTCTACTTTATTGTAATGTAATAGAGTGTTTTGAAATTCTACATGGGGACTCTTTTGAAACACAAGTTTCTTCTTCACACATACTTAAACACTGGACAAACTTTGTGTATGTGTTTTAAGAATAAGTGGTGTCACTTAAATGTCCTCGTTGCTGCTGCTAAGTCGCTTCAGTCGTGTCCGACTCTGTGCAACCCCATACACGGCAGCCCATCAGGCTCCGCCATCCCTGGGATTCTCCAGGCAAGAACACTGGAGTGGGTTGCCATTTCCTTCTCCAATGCATGAAAGTGAAAAGTGAAAGTGAAGTTGCTCAGTCGTGTCCGACTCTTCGTGACCCCATGGACTGCAGCCTACCAGGCTCCTCCGTCCACGGGATTTTCCAGGCAAGAGTACTGGAGTGGGGTGCCATTGCCTTCTCGTTAGGGAAAATATATATATACAACAGCTTCTTATCAAATTCAAGAAAGCCTAAAATTAAAAACTAACAGATTTGTAGTATGTATGAATACCTGGCTAGTCACATGGTTTTGCTACTTTCAGAAAACCAAATGCTAAGTTGCTTCAGTCACATCGGATTCTTTGTGACCCCATGGACTGTAGCCTGCCACACTCCTTTGTTCATGGAATTTCCTATCTGGTTAATCACATGGTTTTGCTACTTTCAAAAAATCAAAAACTCATTTTAAATTTAAGTATTAGCAGAATAGCTTAGGAAACTGAGCCCATCAGTGTATTTAACCCTATACATATCAATCCTCTAAGTCAAAATGGCACATATTCACCTTTACATAGAATTATCTTAAAATGATGGAGATTTGTATTATTTTCCAACTTTTGTGTGTATGAGAATCAGGTTTTTTTTTTTTTTTCCTACCCAGTTTTATTCTCTTTCTCAACTATTTTTTTGCTACTTTCACATGATTCTCCTTTTTAATTTTTACTTCCTTAATTACCTGCAGACACATCTTTTTTTTTCTGTTATTATTTAAACAAGCTATATTTAGAAGCAAATGCACTGTGTTTCTTTTAAGACGTGAAGGAGAGTTTCACCTTTAATAGTATACATCTGTTCCTTTCTATGTTTATGTGATGGTGGTAATAAGATTTTTCAAAAATCTCAGGGTTCAAGATTTCATTTTTTAAAGTAATTCACAGGCAAGACTTGTAACTGGTACAAAAATAGTTTTGCTACTCAGACATAAAGGAATCATGTTTGATGTTGAATGGCTGGGATTCTATTTTCTATTCATAGTTGCTATCTGAATAATGACAATCTAGACACATAGCAGTTAAGTCTGTAGAATATAGCAAGGTCATTCCAAATTCTAGAGAACTTTCAGTCCCTTCAACAGTCATTCATGTTAAAATGAGGCCCGATCAGGTTTCCTGTGAGAGGCAAGAACAGTGAGTACCCCCAAAACATCCAAATCAGATAAGCAAAATTCTGGGGGTTGGTGTTCCATTTTCCACCTCTCTCCTGCCTAGAAAAAAAAAATCTACTGATCTCTTCTAATTTAGGAAAGGATTAAATAATGATTTAGTGGAAGCTGACTTTGAGAGGACTCAAAATATATGTGCTGGCAGAATACCTGTGACTATCATGGAATGAGGCCAAAATATTTGAAAGGCTTCTTTTGCTCTTGACTTCAGAGAGATTTCACCAGAAAGTCAGAAGTAAAACGGGGCTCCAGCTTAGTACCAACAAGTCACTCAAGGCATCTGGGTTAAGTTGGTGTATCTTTCCCTTCCTGGGCAATCATGACCATGCCCATGTTTACAGCCAATGGTGATGGCCATTATCTGGGCTCACAGGCCTCTGTACAGTCTGTGTCTGCTGACTTTTAGGAAACTATAGCATTACAGAAACATGCTGATTTTTCCCCTTCATGTTGAATGACTTCATTTGCTTATTCATTTGACAATAACAGCACAAACAATACTAACATATATCTCATATTTATGTGCGAGGCCAACTGACATACCATAATTTACATATGGTATGAAAATTTTTAAATACTCAACTAAGAATTAATAATGGCAATGCAGAAGCTTTTTATGAATTAAATATTTCATCGAGATTTTTTTTTTAATTCTCCTATTCATTATTTCAAGACAATTAAATTCTCCTAGTGTTCAAGCTGCATCAACACTTTGAGTCCTGAGGGTCTTACTGGGAGAGTTGCAATTTCAGACAACTAAATAATAACCTAGGTGTTAATGAAACTCAGGATTGCTGAAGGTTCATAACTTACAAACAGGGAGCAATTGAGGCACTGAAGGAATAAATACCATCTTTCTGTAGGAAAACAATACTCTGAACCTGAGTTTAAGTACACTGGATCATCATCCATACCTCAATATCATGTTTTTAAAATTGCAAATGGCACAGTATGTATTTCATGGCAACTCACTGGTAATAATCCCCTGGTTCATGGTACAGGCCAGGCTAGCGGAGAAAGGTGCACATGGGGAAGGAGGAGAAGGAAAGAGTTTCCATCTTTCACGTATTTCTGCTCACTGCTGGAACAACACAGCCACACACTCACTGTGCAAGTTAATTAAATGCAGTCTTTTAACCATGGGTTAGTTTACATTGAATAATTTCACAATTAACCTAAGAAAGAATTTAGGATTGTGCTGCAAATAAAAGCCCTAGAAACAGAGGCTTCTGAGAAAAAAAAGGAGCCTAAAAAACACCATCTACACTAATTTCAAAACATCACAGAATGAAATGATAAACAAACTTAATTACGTTGTCAGAAAAGTGAGTGTAGTAATTTAAAGACAAAGTTTTATTCAGAATTCCCCTCTTTGTATTATGAATAAAAAAGAGAGTGCCATGTCTAACAGGGAGTTTTTGCAATACAGTGTCACAATGAAATACCCGGTCCCAGTCTGAAATGTTATTAGGAATATAAATGAGTTCAATAGTAATTGTTAAGCCATTAGTTGTTATTACAGTAATGTAACTTCAGAATAAAGTCTGAAGTAAATCTTTACAGAAAATAATTACTGCTTTCTTAGAAGTAAATGAGTTCTATTTCCTCCTGTCCACAAGGTCAAATGAACTTTCTCCCAAAGGCTAAATAAAGTCACAGCTCCTCAGAATCTCAGAGTAAGAAAGAGTTCTCTAAATCAACCTGCCAACCTGTCTTGTCTCATAGCTCATGACAGTACCTTTATATGATGGCAGGTTACAATGCTAAGGTAACTGGTAAGTTCTGTTCTTGGTCATCATCAGAAGCAATAACGAGGAAGCAGCTGAACTCACCAATCTGTGGGACTGTCTTTAGCAATCGCTCCCTGCCTGGATCTTCAGTCACCTTCCCATGTCTGCACCCCACAGACAGTTCCATGCAAACTCACCATTTGGATACTGTAGATATTTTTCTGTTTTACTGATAGAAACACTAAAACATCAAGAGGCTAGGAAACTCACCCCCAAAACACAGAACTTACAAATAGTAGAGCAAAATCTCTGGTCTTCTGATTCTAAGTTAATATAACTTTCCCCAAAGAGCAAGCAAAAGAAACAGCTTTCTTGGAACTGTCTTTACTGTTTATACCATCATGAATGAATTGAGCCAAAAAAAAAAAAAAAAAGAAACAAAAAATGGAACCTATTGTTGGTTTTCCCCTGGAGACATTATTTAAACACCTAACTAACATCCTCTATTAAAAATAATTTGTATTTACATCATTTAACATACAACATACCACTATTCATGCTTACATGAGTATGCATAAGCATAACAGAAGCATTAATACATGAAATATAGTTATTTCAAAGAAATAAAAACATTTTAAAAGCATTTGAATTCATTCAAGGACACAAAATTCATCATAAACTCTTCTCACATATTTAGAATCTAGTCCATTGACTTATTTTCAATGATGTTATAAGCAAATTAATTTACCTATCAATTATTTCTTTATCAGGTAATGAAATGAAAAGCAGGTGGTGATACAAAAGAAGAGACACACCTTAAACATCTTAACTGTGTTTCAATTCGTAAGTCAGTTTGCTCTTTCAACTTGTGGATCATAGACCAGTAAATTAATCACTCAACTGATAACAAATGTTACTCAGGCTTCACTTGGCAATTACGTGGTCAGTGAGAGAATCAAAGGCAATTAAATAGCTGATCAATGAGCTCTCCTCTTCAATAGATAACAAAGACTCCCAAGTTTTATCTCCTCTTTTTCTAAATAAACTAGAGAAAACATACATTTTTATCAACATATTAGGCTGAAAAGACTTGAAACTCCAATGTCTTTCAACATTTCAATACAGATTAAATTCTATGTGTTAATGATGATATCTACAATATAACAAAGTATTAAGTATTAGAAGCTAGGTTTAGGGGAAAAAAAATCCCTTCACTGAATAAGATAAGCAAAGCAGACCAATAGCTAAGCAATTATTCAGCCTACTGAAAACAGCAGTGTGATGAAACTTCCCAGTTCTCTGTTTTTCTAATCTATAAATTATTTTAAATCCCTTGTAAAGAGATTTCAATAGGATTTCAAACAATGGCTTTCAAACACTCATGTAGAAGAACATTTCTGCTGGCTACTGATACCTTTATGAACTCCTGAGTTAAACCACTTCTGTGGATCACAGAGTGCTTTATAGTTTCCCCAAAGAAAGTGAAGTTGTTTGAAATATGAGTATTTAGAAAGTTCGCCTCTCTTGCGGAATGTAGTCAAATAAGAGAGCAGAGTAGAGTGGTAGGGGTTTCTATACTAAGAGGGCTTTGAAAATTAAAAGCAAAGAAGTATATGTTCTTGTATTATATAGTCACTCTAATAAAAGGAAAAAAAAAACACATCCGGGGGATGCCTGACATGAATAGTTTCATAAGCCTGGTATCGATCCCCTGATTCTTTTCAAGGGAGGCTGCCTTGCTATAACCTGTCCCCTGGTGCATTTCTATCACCTCACTCTCCTAAGTCTTGCACTAGATATAGGAGAGTTTGGAATTTCATGTTTTGTGACAATTTATTGTAACTTATGCCCTATTATAAAGTTTATATATAGTCATGATTAATGTGAGTGCATGAGGAAGGCAGATATAAGGAAGCAACATCTCAGAGTTGACAGTGGAACTGGACTTGGAGTTGTACAGCCAGGCTAGATTTCAGTTTCCCTTTCAGGCTATGTGAGTGCAGTCATAGATGGCGTTTGCGAAAGTGTCTCAAGAATAACGGAAGACTACTCAAATATTAGAAATTATAAACCAGAGAGTAAAACACCTATGTATTCCATCTTCCTTAGGCTCAACACTTTTATTTCCTTGACCTAGTACTTAAAAAGTCATTAGATTAATAAAGTAAAATTAGAATGGTATAATCTTTGAGTTTTCTTCCTTACCATAAAGCACTATACGTAAACAGGGAAAGCCGATGCTCTCATTTCCTTCTGATTCTTATATTAATATAAAGACCTGAATGTATTCTAAATCTCAGGGCATCTGGCAAGAAGCTCAAGTTGACCTTCTGGATCTTATATTTGCCTCACTTAACATCTGGAGCATAAGTGTTTTTTACTTTTATACCTTCATTTTGACAGTTTGAATTGTTTATGTTTTTGCTGTGAAATATCTGTAAGAACAAAACTGAAACAGCTCAGCTGCATTCTGTGTGTTGCATTCTGCAATATTTCACCAATATGGAAATCTTTTCATTGTTTCTGATAAAGGAACTAAATCATTCTTTGCTTTCAAGATCAATCACTCATCATCAAATATTTATGGGAAGCTATTATATGCAAGGCGCCACACTAGAAACTGGTCATACAAAGATTAAGATGAATATATATATTCTTACTGGTTTGGGGCATAAAATTATCAGCAGAGTCAGGATGATTTTAGATGACTTCAAGAACAAAGGAAGAAGGGTTGCTGGTTCAGTAAAGTCTTAATGTTTGACACCAACATACAGATGGTATTTATCATCTACAAAATGATCCTTCATACCACTTACTGGGGGCATTATACTGAAGAGAATGAGACAGGTTTGGCTCCTTTTGACAATGACAAAATTTCCTACTGTCTTATGAGGATGTAGCTTGCTCTAGTTAATGTATAGGAAAGCAGGAGATTGATTTAAGAAAATATTGAGGACAATTAGTAACTCTAAAACAATCCACAGAAACTTTGGGATTATGTCAGACACCTCAAACAGTTACAGAGCTTGGTAACCTCAGGATATAAATAGAACAGATAACTTTAAAACAAACACAATTTGCATTTTAGTTAAACTTTGTACCATTTTTCCTTGTAAATCTTAAGTATCTCTATTCAACCTCAGTCCTAGCAAAGAAAGAAAAATCTCTTTTGAATTTCAAAAACTTATGTAAACAATCTGGGCCTTCAGCAGATGCTTTAAAAATACCTATTAAGGGAAAATGACTGATAAATAGACCAAGACTTATACAAGCCTAAACACTTCCTTGAAATTCATGTGACAATAAAGCTAATGATGATTATTAGTTTCAGAGGATGACTTTGACATTTCTTTTTTTTAAACTGAATTATAGTTGATTGTCCTCGACATTTCTTGAATGAAGAAAAATCACATATACTATCGACCAAACCATTGTTTGATTCCACGATTTTTTTTCAAAAGTTTTTTTTTTTTTCCAAAAGTGTTTTGGTTAATGCACAAACTTATTGTCTAAGCCATTCAGTATTAAGATAAAAAACCATAGTGCTCAGTATTTTGACCAAAAAAATTGCAGAAATTCCTTCTCCCTTTCTATCATTTAAATATGTTACAATAAAAAAATGCCTTTTCCATAAAACAGTAATAACTTAAAATCCCTAGTGGAAAGACCAACAGAACACATGGTTTGCATTTGCCCACATTCTACAGCAATCCACTCTCCACTGCACGGCCTCTATCTCAGCAAGTTTGCCTGGGGAAATATATTGGTCTGCCTCAACTAGAAAAAACATAAAACATAATCTTGACTGTTGTTTCATTCGTTTTATAAGACTAATAATTCAGTTGCCTTATATCCAGAAAAGCAGTCTTTATAACATGTTCCCTTCTGTACTGACATTTTTATGCCATTTTTCTAAAGTGTCATATATTTCAAATGGCGTTAGAGTTAAGAGTTATTACTCATAAGTAACTGCTTCCCTTAAGGAATCTAGGGAATTCGGATCAATGTGTAAGTGGTACTGAGAACACATGTACACTGTTCAAGGATTTAGAACTTACCACTGGATTCTTCAAGCAAGAATACTGAGGTGGGTTGCCATGCCCTCCTCCAGGGGATCTTCCTGACCCAGGGATCAAACCCATTTCTCTTAAGTTTCCTGCATTGGCAGGCAGGTTCTTTACCATCAGTGCCACCTGGGAAGCCCTATCACTGGTCTGGAGATAGTCAAACACCTAACCTATTTCCATTTGAAAGGAAAATAAAAAGACGATTCTTTAATGATGGTTTAATGTCACTTTTCTTAGAATTATAGTCAGTCATTCAAGACCAAGCAATATTCTTGCTTTCTTTCTCTCTCTCTCTATATATATATATACACACATACACACATATCTCAAAAAACCACGTGTACTTTTGTTAAACATTGTTTTCCAACTTTGCATATGAAATCTAGGATTAATTTTATTCATATTAGAAAAAGAATAACATATGATAAAAGAGAGGTTAGTTCAACTAATTGTACTAACTTGAAAGTTAATCATCTGTTCAGTGTTTAGGGCTCAATTTGTGAAAATGAATGACCAAAATGATCTAATAAAACTCTCCAGTGTTTTAAAGCCACATGTGCATTATAGCATCTTATGTTAATTATTAATCAAATACTTATAATATGCATAAATAATGGAAGCTATATTTAACTCTCTTATACACAGTTCATGAGTAGGCATGAGTACAGAGGTTATCAGTATACAGGCATCATCCCCATTTTGGGGTACTCTTTCCTTCCTCTAGCAGAAAGAAAACAAGAAAAGATTTCTAACTACACCACAATGTTAAAGCCTTGTCCAGTGTTCCCAAATGTCAGAGATGAGGAACTGTTTTCTTTTATCCTGCCAATCTATCCTTACAGTTATGAGTTCCCTGGAAATGGCTTTTGTGACTTGTGTCATGTAATTTAACATCGTCAGTATTTGGTAATTAAAAGGGAAGAAAGGTTTGGGGTTTGGTATTAAAATTTTGACAGAGACAAATACATTGTTTCAGAAATATGTTTAGTAACTTTTCCAGGAACAACAATAAACAAAAAAACCCCAACATAGTTCTGAGAATTATATTAAAGACTAGCCTGTTAAAACTTTGCAAAAGGAAGTTTCTTCACCACAAACCAAATACATTCCTCTAAATGTACACTCTCTCATAAATTATAGAGATGTTCTCTACTACATACCACTAGCCACTACAAGCTCACAGATAGTGAGAAAAAAAAAAGGAGGAAAGAAAGAAAATTCTAACTGGCTTCACTGTAAGAGCTTTTCCAGTTTTCCAGGGACATTTCTTGGATTGCATTATGCCCACGGAGCTGATACGATGACCAGTTTGCTGATTTACTTTGTATACTCTGGAGTTGATTCAAACGCCAGGCTTGCTGTGATCTCAAAGGGGGAGCCATGCTCAGATCAGCTGCAAAAAGGCCCTGGGGACAAGCACTGTTGTAAACCAACAGGAGCCCTACTCTTGAATCAACAGTAGCACACAGGGACCAGATGAGCTTATTACTCGGCTCGAGGCAAACCCGGGGAGGGCTTTCTGTACCTACTCGCCTCCACCGTGCCATTTTCTCAGGTCTGAGCTTGAGAATAAAGAATAAGAGCCAAATGTGTCCTGCCCCTCTGTTTAACCTGTTAGCCTTAGTCCAGTATAGAGTTCCAGGCAACAAGAAAGGCTGCAGCCAGGAGGCCAGGGATGGGAAATGAGGACTCAAGCGCAGCCACCACAGAGAAGCACATGTTTCAGCCTAAATGGATTGAACCAAACGCAAAGGCCAAAAGCTGATCCTACTACATGCGGGAAATTGAACACATGATAAAATGCTGTTAGGGAAAAATGTTAGATCCCTGCCCCACACCTTAGTCAAAAACAAATCATTAGAGTCAAATATTTCAAAGAAAATCAAGTAGAAAGTACGTTAGTGGGGAAGTACAGTACAGCGGGGAAGGCCTTTCTAAGTATCACACAAAGTTCTCTCTAAAAGTCTGAATTTCCCAAGTCAGCACCTGGGTCTCTGCACTGCTAGTACTCGCTCACTTTATCTGGACTGTCCAATCTCCAAGACTGTCTATTCCATCCTGCAACTTTAACCAGACTGCCCAGAAAGCCATCTCAGGATGTGACAGCAGTGGCTGCTGGACACCATCCTAGAAAGAACTGGCACCAAAATGCAAAAGTTCGAGTTATTCTTTAGAAGTCTTAAAATAATTTTACTTAAAGTAACTGTCAAGTGACCCTATGAAACAGGACACTCTTCATATACATTTCTTTTGCCAAAGAGATCAAAACATTTTGTTAGAAAGCCTATAAAAATCAAGAAAAATGAGTAATTTGTAAAGTTTTCATTGGAAATGTTCCCAAACCATGAGACCCAAGAAATGTACTGATGTTACTACAGTGAAACTAATATGATTAGGTGATGCTCTTTACAATGTCCCTAGGACTGTAGTTACACTTATCCTCAATCTCAACCTCTGAGGTGAAAAACAATCTCTGAACACTGGTAGTCTTCCCTGATTAAAGGACTAAATCTCATGGAAACCCCTCGAAATGTTTGCTGTCGTGTGTCATTTATTATATAAAGGAAATGCACGCAGTGCAGAAATTCCCACCACAGGTTTTATTAACTGGAAAGCCATATTCCCTCGGCTTGGGGCATATCTGATAAAGACACCAACTGTGCACAGTCTGGGTTCCCATGTGAGGAGCAACTAGGAAAAGGCAAAGCAGTGAGTATTTGCAACAAGTTTCATTTCCACATTTTAACTAATTACTTGGGAAGAACTGATAAGATCATGACATATTTAGAAAAAGTATAATCTGACTTGGAACAACAGATAATATATGACAAGCTACTCCTTAGCTTTTACTAATGTAGGAATCTGAATTTTCTCCCTGGAAGAAAGAGTATGAATGATGTCCTTAGATTTAAGCTTTAAAATATAAACTAGTCAATTTATTTTTAAATAAAAACCTTATTCAGGGAAATATTTAAACACAAAATGAAACATACATTACAAAACGTATTACTAACCAGCCACATTTTGTAAAAAAAAAATCTTTACAAATAGCTAGCATTTACTATACCTGACAACACACTAAGTGCTAAATACACACCTCATGGGTTTGTTCCGAGAGTTAAAAATAGACATTATATGAAAAACAGAACAATGTCTTGGACACTGAAAACATTCTGTAAGTATTTAGTTCCTAGTATCTCATTTAATCCTCTCAACAAGCACAGCTGGCCCAGAGATATTAAATAACTTGTCTAAGTTACATCATCTTACTCCAGAGCTTATGCTCCTAACGGCACTCTTCATGAATATAAACAGTACATAGACGCCTTCCTCTCTCTTTCTCTCAGCATATAGTCTACATAAATGAACAGTTTGTATATGAATGACATATATTTGTATATTACACACATATAAATGCTGGAAGAAAATGCATGCTGAGTGGTATAATTATACATTTTTATAGCTTCACTTTCTATATTTTCTACAGGTAATATGTACGCCTTTAATAATCACTTATTTTTCAAACATCTTCAAAAAACTTAAATCGTGAAAACCTTAAGAAATTTTAAGTGCTTCATATGATTTACCAACAATATCAGCAAAGAATCTTTTTTAGTAAAAGCGATTACTATAGCAAATTATTTCTTAAAGCACTACAAGGCACCATAGTAGATAAAAGAAGTTTGTCTTACACCATTCCAGATGTCCTAATTTCTCATCGGTCAACAGTAGAACTATTGTTTTTTAATATTATTTGTAAATATCCACAGGGCCCCCTAGAATGTAGACCAAAGTCAGGTCAGTCCGTGCTCTGGGCAGAAGAGGGAGGGGGTATTAGTTAAAGAAGTCAAGGTTTCCTCTGAAACAGAAATTGAGCAGAGAGCTTAGGGTACGGAGGGAGATACCGAGTTTGGGCCTTCAGTCTAGTTCAACAAACATACCTTGAAGGTCAACTTCTAGCAAGGCTGGGTGTTTCTAGAACATAGGAGGCAAAGAAATAAAGCACTCTTAAGAGCAGCAAGAGGAATCTGGCCAGAGGATTTGAACTTCTCTTGGCTCTAGTGCACTGGCAGCCTTCCAATTGGTTTGTAGTAAGGAAGAGGTAGAGGAATTTTAAATAATGAGGATGGCTCACTAGGGAAGTAAGAGCCAGTTTGCTCTTAGTAGTTTTCTGGAGTATAAAAGGAAGAGAATTGCAAAAGTGCAGTATCTTCTTTTTTAAAAAAGTTATTTTCCATTATGGTTGACTATAGGATATTGAATATAATTCCCTGAAGCATTGTATCTTCTTACTCCCCTTTCCCCATGTCACCAAAATCAAAATCAAATTGAATAAGTACACATACAGGTTTCCTAAGAGAATAAGAAAGAAGGTGAAGGTATCTTTGATGCTCAACTGAAGATAAGGTGAGCCCCCAAAGACCTCCTGTTTCAGGTATAGGGAGAAAACAATTTAACTGGAAGGAAAAAATGAAGGAATCTTTTTACTGTTTTAAAGAATTATTTTATGAAAAAGATATTACTGGGTTAGTAAAAATACAGTGTGGAAAAAGAAAGAAAGAACTAGCAATAAATGTATTTCCTTTGAACAAATTAACACTAATATTGATTCTTAAATGTCCTTACAGTAGTCTACTGTCAAATTAGATAACATGGATTTATATTATTATTCAAGGAAGAATTCCCTATCGGGAGGCCCATATTTCAATGCAGAAAGTATTACATTATTTGTCAAGGAAAACACATTACTCTTTGTAAAACAGAAAAGTTGACCTTGGCAAACAGTTAGTGAAATTGTTCTCTACTTGATTTCACTTACATGCAGTGTGTGGGAGAGAACATATTTAGTGTTGCTTGGTGGCATTGTTTCAAAAGAACTCTCAGTATTGTAGCCAGAAATGAGTAGGGAACATCTAGAAAATAGTTCTTATTGCAGTGCTGGGAAGTGATTGAATTCTTGTTTCCATGCTTTATGTTAGGTAATAACAAAGAATTTGGTGGTAATTAAGTACTGGCTTAATGTATGTTTATCTTTTTCCCAAGATCAACCATAGTCACTTTTTCCATAATCAAAGACAAATAATAAGCTTTCATTCTTTGTTAAAATTCTAAAATCGTGTAACCATTTCCCCTGTTACTAGGATGTTATTACTTTATCATTCAGCTTTGTTTCAAGTGGCACTGCCACTTCTTGTACATAGTGTTTAATTTTGGTAAGGCAAAATTTGATATCCTCATGTATCTCTGTCTTTGTTTATGGATTACTCGGTCTATCTCAACAGGTTTACTTACCCTAACTTTAAAAAATATTTATGTTCATTCATTTGGCTGTGCCAGGTCTTAGTTGCAGCATGTGAGATCTTCAATCTTCCTTGTGGCATGCAGAATCTTTTAATAGCAGCATGTAGGAGCTAGTTCCCTGACCAGGAATTGAACCCAGGCCCTCTGCATTGGAAGCACAGAGTTTTGGCCACAGGACCACTATGGAACCACCCCCCGCCACATACAACTCTTTTCTTTGTCTTTATCCCTCTGGCTCCCAATCTCACTACTGTCCTTTGTACTATCATTTGATAGAATAATAGTAATACAATAATACTAACAACAAATCTTTTTCAGTGCAAGGAACTTTTTGAAGCAAATTTTACATATTAAGTCATTCAATTTTCTCAGCAACACTGTCAATTAGATAATACCATTATCCATGCTACAAATGAGGAAACCAGGACTCAGAGAGACTGACTATAATTCACCAATGTCACAGAGCTCTGAATGGGTACATGGAGGACATTTCTTTCTGATGCACGGTGCTGACCGATCCTCCATGATGGCAAATTGCTTTGTGCTATTTAGTCTCCTTCACTGTCTATATTAAGGATGAGAAATTACCCCACTGCTAGCCTATCAAGACTAGCTGGTGAACAATTCTACTCTTGGGGGAAAAACTTAATTGAAAAACACAATGGAATTTTTCACACTAAACGTCCTTCACTTTTGTCACTCCCCACTTAAAGTCTACCATAAAGCTCCATCTTTTTTGATTTACTAAGAACTGAGTCAGCAAGGATTACAGGAGATTACCAAGCGATTGTACCGTAAATATGACAGATTGTAAAAATGCAAAATAGAAGATGAAAACAAAATTTTTTTCAAAATTGCAAAGCAAATCTGCATTTGAGTATGTGTACGATCAAAATATGTTATTAAATGACTGGATCAAGGTATTATGAATGGTGATGCTTCGGCTTCTGAACTATCAGTGTGGATCATCAACAATAAATGTAACTAAAGCACCTCGTACTGATTGCTTTGAGAAAAGGCATTTGATAAAGGAAAAAAAAAAAACAAACGAAAACAGTACCATGAACCATTTTACCTCCTGTGAACAGAGATACATCCTCATATCTCTAAAAGATAATGTGCAGTAAAAGTTTAGTAATTACCTGGCATTTCCTCTCTTTGATGGTCTCTGTCTTCTGTAATTTCCTCTACCACAATTTTTAAATAACCAAAAAAAAATGTTTATCTGGTAAAAAAATTCCCCTCTCTTCCCCTACTCCATAGTTTCCCACTACCAGCAGAACTCCCACCTGGCCTCTAAGATTCTTCACCAGTTTCATAGTTAGTGCCCGAGTGATCCATCTACCTGATGAGAGGACAGTGAGTCCCTGAGTAGAGCTTGTAACTTTACTTTTGACCATTGCACCATCTGACACTTTCCTACATAAAACAAGGGATCTAGCCAACAAGCAACCCAGAGGTCTGGAATTAGGTCCTCTTGGACATCACCTGGAGAAAGAAGGCAGAGTTGGCAAAAAGCAGACTCCAGTCCTCTGCCCCAGTCAGGAAGGCCAGGAAAGCAATGGCAGAGCAAATTTGCATCGCTCTTCCTCATCTTTCTTAACTCTTTTCTAGTTTAGGGTTAGTATTTTAAACTTCTTAAATTTTATTAATTTATTTTAATGTATATTTTACGAATTCAAAATTTCACCTTGAGGACTATTATTTTTCCTAAACAAAACACATCTAGAAGTTACCCCCAATACAGCACTTTGGGGATTTCCATTATGTCCTCCAACCCCAGAAAAAGGTACCAAAGTACCCACATGATCCTTATTTAACAGAAGCAAAGGTTTTTGTGTTAAAATTCAAATGCAAAAGTAAAGTAAAAGGGGCTAAAATATAGAAGTAATATACCCTCACAGCAATGTGGTTTTTCCTCCTCCTGGTTCATTCATTCTCCTTCTTTCCCTCTCTCGCTTGGTCTCAGCTCATGCCACCACAAACACTTTCTCTAGGCTTTTATAAATATTCATTCTGTACTTACCACTCACCAAGCACCTTGCAAGCACTGGGGAACTTAGGGTAAATATGACAAATATGACCAGCCTTAAGAATTCACATCAGGAAGATTTAACAACTTGACCAATAGCTACAAAGCAGTGTGATAAGTGCTGTAATGGAGGTTGGTGGAGAGGAGAAGGATGTCCTAGCTCCCCAGAGATTGGGAAAGCCTTTGCTGTTACACTAAGTTGTGTCCAACTCTTTTGCAACCCCTTGGACTATAGCATGCCAGGCTCCCCTGTCCATGGGATTTCCCAGGCAAGAATACTGGAATGGGTTGCCATTTCCTTCTCCAGGGGATCTTCCCCACCCAGGGATCAAACCTGAGTCTCCTGCATTACAGGCTGCTTCTGTACCGCTGAACCACCTGGGAAGCCCCAGCAAAGCTTTGCTGGGAAAAAAAATCCTTAAAGAAGACTCAAAGCATGAATACAAGTCTGTCATGTGGGCCAGGGAGAATATGTCCAAATAAATTAGCTTTTAGAGCAAATATCAACACAAGGGGGAGCAGGGTGATTACTCAAGAAAGCATAATACTTTTATAAATACGGAACATTTAACTGGATAATTTAATATGAATTGAGTTTGAAGGCAGCATGGGAATAAGTAAGGAGGCGGTTTCAGCTTTTATTATCAGTGTGCTTTACCAGAATGGTTCTTCTGGGTGATGACTACTACCTGTTCTAAGTATACAGCTTAAAGGGATATTGCAGATTGCTCATCTTCTCCATTTATAAAACAAAGTCAAGAACTGGTGCTTTTGTTTTATACTTGCTCCCCAGTTACAGAAGTTGAAACAACCATAAAATTCCTCAAACCTTTGCCCCTTACTATTGAAGTCAAGTCCCCCTCTATAACTTTTTGTTTCCTCAAAAATTACACAATCTCTGACAATTATTTCTAAGAAATAAAGGATGTTTGTGTGTGTCTGTGTGTGATAGAGACAGAGAGGAGTTAAGATTAGAGAATAAAAGGAAATCAGACCTATTATCAAGCTTTAAGACTGCTGCAGTAAGTTAGTTTTTATCCCCCTTATAATATAGATTAACTTCTCTAAATGATTTAATTTAATGCCTTTATCAGGAAAATTAAGCCATATGAATCCTTCACAGTAAAGGGGGAAAGACTTAAGGATTTATTTCATATTTTTATTCTTGCCTGTTTTTAGTAAAAATAAACTTGCAAAACTTCTTTAGAAAAGGTGTTTTTAGCTTTACAATGCACATTTTTAGCTGATATTACTTACAAGGAGTTCTCTAGTGAAATCCTATATATTCATTCCTCAATAAAAGTACTAATTAATAGAGGATTAAGAATGTCAGAATCTTGATCAAACACTGCCAAGACTGTGTCTCTGATGGGGCTGAGACAGGATTTGCCTGCTAACTAAACCTGTATAGAATATACCACAGGTCAAGTGCTAACTGCTTATTTTTCTATTTTTCATCTGACAAAAAAAATGGCAGATTTATTTTATTCCAAAAGACTGGACACTGGCCAGACTGTTCTAGCTAATGATAATGTTTCTTGAAGACAGACACAGATTTTTACTGCTTTAGACCTAAACTTAACTATAAAAGAGTACTTCAGTACTGAACTTCTGAAAATCATCATTGTTAATCATATAAATGGGAATGTCTATGAACACTTTTAAGTAAAGAAAAATATCCTTAATTCCTTTAGCTGTGATGATATATATCTACATAAGGTATGTCACACATTCCTGGAGGACCAATGTTGTACTAAACGTACTATAGAGAGAATAAAAAAGGCTTTGGAAATGACACAGGTTTAAAGTTCTTTTACTAACTCTGCTGAGATAATTCAAGTACATGGAAGGGGAGGTGGGTGAAAGCGAGGGTAGAAAGGAGACAGGTATTAGTGCCTGTTGTAATTACTGTGTTCCCCATGGTCTGAAATGCTAAAAATGAATGTTTCCTCTATTACAAGGATATAAACCTTTCTCACTGAAAGCCATTAGCATATATAATGCACATGTCTGAAAATCATGGTTTCTCTGTCACTCTTTTAAGACCTTTAGGGACTTGGGTTATTGTAGAGACTTAAATTACCGCCAAAGCGTAATTTGTAGTTCTCTAGTTTTCCAGGGTATTTTTAAAAATCAGTTTAAGCAATTTTACTCATATTTAATGGCTCAGTCTTTTCCAACAAATTAAAGTGTTTGTACAGTCTTGACTCTGGAAAAATTTGCTATACAATTTGCAAAAGAGAAGAAACATTAATATACTTCATCAACTGCCTGCATTTCTATCAATGAGATGATTTAAAATTGCAATTCTAGTAATTTATTAATGTAATATTTCTTTTAAAATAAATAAACAACTTCTCAGAAGTCAAAACACATATAAACTCTTGATCTGCTTACACCATTCTAGGCATATAAAGTCACAAGAAAATGAATGACATTAATTTGTACCTTTTGTACAAATACATTTCCTCTTGTATTCTGGGGATAGAAATTGTACTACACTTAACACACACTCTGTTTTTTCTGTTTTCAGTTCTTTCATCCCAAAGGAAGAATAAAACAAGAAATGTTACTTCCCTTATTCAGTTTTATTTCGGTCTATGTCAATTTAGCATATTTTAAATAGTCTGTATAATTTTTAAAAATAAAAGGACCATTCTAATGTTAATTTGGATCAACTTTCCAAACATATGATTCTAGGTTTCCAAAAGGGGCCCTCTTGAGGGGACTTTTAAAACTGAACAACAACAACAAAAAAGCACCCTGAGGCTGCCCAATTCACATTTAACCTACTTACATGAAAAAGGAACTGCTTTGGTTAAGAATAAACTTCCACCAGCTCAGGTTCAAGCTAAATACACCAGCATATTAGTGAGGAAATGAGACAGCAATAGTAACTCCTTTCATACTAGCGAGAAAATACTGTATTTATTTTAAAGCAGCTGGCAGAAATTCTCATTTTAATTAAATTACATTTACTGAAATAACATTTTCATAATTAAAAAAATAACCCGTTTCTCCCAAAGAGCTAGCAAAATATAATCAGAATAACTTAAAGTGGGCAAAGGAGTAATGAGATTGTTAGAATAAAAGTGACTAATTTGGATTACAATTGTGCATCAGTTCAGTGGTTTTCAGTGATGCAGAAGCCATTACTATCTTTTGTTGCCATGTAAAGTTAATACAAAGTAGATAGCAAGTTTTGTTATTAATGATTTTGTAGAAGTAACTGAGTACAGGTTTCATATCATATATTTTTACTACTTGCATGTTAGACTAAAGATATTATCATGGAACCTCTTCCTTTTACAAATGAGGAAACAGGGCTTCCCAGGTAGCTCGGTGGTTATAGACTCCGCCTGCCAATGCAGGAGACACAGGTTTGATCTCTGGGTTGGGAAGATCCCCTCAAGGAGGAAATGGCAATCCACTCCAGTATTCTCGCCTGGAAAATCCCACAGACAGAGCCTGGTAGGCTACAGTTCAGGAGGTTGCAAAGAGTCAGACATGACTGAGCACACGTGGTCGTACACGTGCACATGCGCACGCACACCCAAAATGCGTTCAGAAAAGTTAAACATCTTGTTTGTAACCATTTAGCCAGTTAGTTATAAAGATTATTCTGGAACTCATCAGGTTTCCAGTGCATAGCTCCTTTTCAGAGCTGAAACATTTATACCTTCATAGATGGTAGAAGGAAAAAGAAAATGGCGCATATCTATATGAATTATGGTAGAAACAAAATTCCATTCCAAACTAACGTTCAGTTTCTTCCACTTCTGGTTCCCTCCTTCTAAAAGTTCACCTGAGAATCAACGTTCATGTTCCAAAAGGAACAAAAGTTGCTGAATAATCAAGTTAAGTTTCATGTGTTAACAAAATCAATACGTGAATAGTTTTCAGGGTTTACCAATGATAGCTTCAGATGCAGCAATATTTTCTATAGATAAAATAATTCTGAACGCTAAACTCCTCATAGAAACAAGATGGCCCAATTGGTCAAATGATAAACCTCAGTGGCGAAAGCTATACAGGAAAAAGAAAGAACATTTAACTGAAGAGGGAAAGGATAACAAACCATGGGGAACAACATGCTTTCTTCTCGGATATTGCTGAATGCCAGTCTTGTGAAGAATAGAAAGCATTACGTGGTATAACTATGCCAAATTAAAAAACTCACAGTAGTTGTATACAAGTTGTATACATGTGCTGCAGGATAATTTCTGAACAACTTTGTTGTGGCTGAAGCCTAAACAAGTAGGAACTTTGCTTCACTTGTACAAAAGAAACTCCAGTGAGCTTTCATTAGCAGCCTTCTCCATTATTAGGTCAAATCAAAGTACAGTGAGTGAGCAACCCAACAACTGCTGCTGGGGAACAGACTAATAATGTTCTAAACGTTTACAATCTTTACCAGCTATAGCAAAAAATAAAAAAACAAATGCTGTTAAATCCCATAATACTGAATATCTGTGACAATGACTAACAAAAAGAGCCCTGTTCTTTACTAATTATGGATTGCTTGTCATACTCCCTGAAATTATGTCTTACATTTCAATTCTATAATCCCACAAATTCTTTGCATTTCAAACCTTTCCCAAGATTCTTTCAGTATCAATCTACTACTTTTTCTGCTCTGTGTAATGTAGATTATGAATATCATTTAAACTCAGAGAGCCCAGGTACCTTCAAGGAAAAAAATTCTTCGTTGCTCAGCTTTCTTCACAGTCCAACTCTCACATCCATACATGACCACAGGAAAAACCATAGCCTTGACTAGACAGACCTTTGTTGGCAAAGTAATGTCTCTGCTTTTGAATATGCTACCTAGGTTGGTCATAACTTTTCTTCCAAGGAGTAAGCGATGACTAAAATATGATAAACTTAATGTTAATAAAAATAATGCACTACATTTCACATCTTTGCATCCCAAATGGTAAACACCAATATTACACAGATTGTCCCACAGATCACTACTGTGCCTGAAAATGTTAGTAGATATTGAGGTAGGGGAGGATAGGGTTCCAGAAATAGTGAGGTAAACAACTGAACAAGTGCCTTTTCTGCAGACCCTCTGAGTAGCTGTTAATCTCACTGCAGACCCAAAAGAAGCAGAGTTTGGTGTGCTACCATTTTCTGAACTTATTTAAGCACAGAAAACCAGATTTCCTGAAAATTCTCATTTGTGGAAAAGGAAAAAATCTCCAGGATATAGCTAATCTAATGTTCTAATTTAAAACTACAATAATAACTGTAATACATTACTATTTCTAAACACACTCCTCCATTTCTAAAGACACTGTGGAAAAACTGGACCTTATAGTTTTCACAAGCTTGGCTGTCCCGATGTCACTCTTTGTAAATGCTGGACATAAGAATTCACACCAAGGATCAGGCCCCCAAAGATGGAGATGCTTCTCTGCTAAAAAAGAAAAACTCCATCCCTGATTAGAACTGTGGGCACTAGTTTAAAAAGTTAAGACTTAATTTTACCTATTTAATTTGCATATCAGACACCTAAAGGTTTTCCACACATCTTTCACTGATGGAAAATGGCATTTCTCTCTTTGACTTTCCAAGAAATAAAATCATATCTGTCATTTCTTTTCTAGTAGGAAAAGGTACAATTATAATAATAGTTATATATTTTTATTATATATAATAATAATATATTATTATATATAATAATAGTTATATACATTCCTGACACACAGAAAGTGATATAGAAATGTTTGACATTATTTCTGAGAACAGATTAATAATGCTTTAAATGTTTACAATCTTAACTAGCTGCAGCACAAAAATCAAATAACAAATACAAGTTAAATCCCATAATATTGAATATTTGTGACAATGACTAACAAAAAGACCCCAGTTATTTACTAATATTCCTAGGACCTCATCCTTGATATCTAGTATTCACACAGGTTTTCTAGTGACCTCTGGATTTAATCATTAATTTAATGAAACATATTTTCTAACTCTGAAAAGTGAAAATAATTTTTGAAGGTGGAAAAAACATGGTTATTTTTCCCCACTGTCCAATAAGAAGTATTCTCCACAATAGGTTATGGGGCACAGAATTGAATACAGCATAGTCCCAGTATCCACAGAGCTTCCACAGAGGCCAGATTGGAGAGATGGTTCAAAGGAGGAGGAGGCAGAGGATGAAAAAGACAAGGACTGGGGACAAGGGGAGGAGAAAGAGGAAGATAAAAAGAAGAAAGAGGAGGAGGGGAGAGGAAGGAAAAGCAAAGAAGAGGAAAAATAAAAATCAAACCAAGTTTTGTTAAAACTTAGTTTTGTGTGGCAGGCATTCTAAGTATTTTGCATATTTTTGTTCATTTAATCTTAACAACAGCCCAAAATGCTGGGTAATACTATCTCTACTTTAAGATCAGGAAGCTGAGGCATAGACAGGTGAGGTTAACCTGCTGTCATGACATGACTGCTGGAACCCAGCCACTCAGCTGGATTGTGGACGCTAGGTTTGTGATGACTTCACCAACAATGACAATATTTCCTGCTGTCTGAAGGTTAGTATAAGGTATTTATAGACATCAAGGCGTCCAGAAGAAGCACTTCGAACTCAAAGTGAGTCTGGTGAGGCTGCAAAGATGACTTCTGAGAGTGATATGGGAAGAGTTTGCAGCAGTTAGCCAGGTAAGACAAAAAGGGGAGCATCTGAGGCAGGAAGAGTAGCCCATGTTATTTCATGATGGCTTGAATAGCAAGGTACTGGCAGGTTCAAGGGTATGGTAAACGTGAAGTAGTGTGGAGGGCAGATACGTGGGAGGAAGCCAGGTGTGCAACCAGGAGGGCCCCTGTGCCACACAAAAGAGCTGACAGCAAGAAAGATGGATATTCAAGTGATCCAGTGAGAAATGATGAGGGCTGATATCAGAGAGATGAAGTACAAAGGAAAAGGTGGTGGTGAATAGGGGATAGATTTATTGCAAGAACAGAGAGGTGTTAGTAGCACATTGGATGCAGAGGATGATAAAGAAGGAGCATGTCAGAATTCTTCCCAGGGTGTCTCTTTAAAGGTCTGAGCTGCTTCTGATTTTCTTGTATTCTCCCTCCCTTTCTCTCACTCTCCTCAGGAACCAGTGGATTACACATTATAGGTATTCAGGTAATTGTTGAATAAGTTGAAATCCAAGGTATTTCAAGTATACGGTGGTTGTTGTTTTTTAGTTTGTAACTATATAAACAAATAAATCAATACACTAATTAAAACAGAAATAAGACTTCTGCATTTCTGACCAATACAAGAATACCAGTTTCCACTGCATCCTTCCTTGATCATCAGGCATTCTTACACAAAAGGAAAAGAAAGAAAAGGGACTCTCTGCAATAATGTTCCTAAATATACTGCCCTACGGGTAGAAAAAACACTGAATTTCTTTTTCGTTTCTTATCACGGTGTTTTGCCACTGCTGGACTGTAATAGATCAATGACATCATCACATACCAATGATGCAGGAAGGCTTCCTACTCAAGAATAAACTGCCTTACATAGAAGACATTTAGAGAAATGAATTATGCTAATCATTGGCAAGTTACATAGTAATGATTAAAGAATTAGTTGTATGGTATCTTGCTCTGAACACAGTCACAGAGCTGCATATCACAGAAAATTTGAAACTACTGAAATCTTTGTGGACCATCAGACTATCTTTTCCAGCTATTGTGTCTTACACTGACAAAATGACAAAATAGAGTTGAATTTCTAAACTAAGTTTTCAAATTTATACTAAAAAAAGCTGAAAAACAAAAAACAACCCCATTAACTGATTCTACCTGGGAACATGCAAACCTCTATCCATGCTTCTGTTTAATCTTAGAAGGAGCTAGAAGCATCTCAGAGATCAGCAACATATAAACTTCATCAGTTTCTATTACCATTATAACCTCTGCATTTTGTTAAATATCCCTTCACTAGCTCTAGAAACCATCAAGAAAACCTCAGAAAATGAATAAAAATAACAACAGCCGCAACAAATATCCAAAACTTTATTGAGCAAAACCACACTAAATATGTTGTTTGAAACCAAATAGCTGTTGGGGTTGGTGAGGGTGTGGGGATCATGGCCATAGTATTCAGGGTCCAATTTACTTTGAGGCCAGCATGGATAGTAGAATATTTTTATCTTAAGTTTTTCTTTCACAGAATTCAAGTCCTCAAGACATTATCATTGGACAGTATCCCAGAAAATTAAACACAAATCCCTGAGCTAGAGAAGAATGTTCATGGTCTCCATAAATCTACTTAATGGAACTCAAGCCTTCTCTTGGACAAATGTGGAAGACCTGACTTAAACAATATTAAGTGTTCCATCTAGAAATGACACAACATAACTTCCTCCCTTCACCCCTCTACACTCCAGAGGACCCCCAAAGACACCCCTGAGTTGTGATCAAGCACTTCCTTCACCTAAATAATATGGCTTGTATATATTATTACGCAAAGATAAAGCATTAATTCTCAAACTTTAGAAACCATTCTCCTATTTCCTCACTGCCCTTATTATTTATAGATTTTCCACTTTTTTTTATACCTTGAATTGTCCAGATAATAATTTTAATTCTCCACATCAATCATGGCAACAAACACTGCCACAGAAATAAGTAACCTTGGGCAAGTCTCTTTACCTCACAATTCCTAATTTCTCCAACAGTAAACCTGTCTGTAAACATGTCATTTATCAGTTCTCTGAACAAATATCTATCAAACTTCCACTGAAGAGAGGCAAAGAACTGGTGTTTTCTGCTCAGAGTGCTATTCAAGTGCTCACAGAGTGGGTACCCAAGAAATGCATTGGTAACTAACCAGAAAATATAGTTCCTACACTTGCTATCTTAGCAAAATGCTGAATATTTGTAGAATTGAGAAAAAGCAGCAGGTAAAGAGTGAAACATGTTCCTGGTAAGAAAAGTAAAAGTGAAAGTTGCTCAGTCGTGTCCAACTCTTTGTGACGTCACAGACTCTACTGTATGGAATTCTCCAGGCAGAATACTGGAGTGGGTAGCCTTTCCCCTCTCCAAGGGATCTTCCCAATCCAGGGATCAAACCCAGGTCTCCCGAACTGCAGGCTGAGCCACAAGGGAAGCCCAAGAATACTAGAGTGGGTAGCCTATCCCTTCTCCAGCAGATCTTCCCAACCAGGAATCGAACCGGGGTCTCCTGCATTGCAGGCAGATTCTCTACCAACTGAGCTATCAGGGAAGCCCTCTGGTAAGAAAACTAATCATCAATCAAAAAATAAGTTTTTAACGAACATTTATCTACCATGTATGCTGTAAGATATCCAGATGGATCCAGAAGAAAAATGTCTGGCCCCTAAAAGCTGTACTCCATCACTGAAGTATTACTTATTTACACAAAAAAATAGATGAAGCGACAGTGAAATATAGTGTAAAAATAGTGCAATATCAAGAACTAAAATATAGTAGATTGCCTCTGAATGTCAGAGACTGAAATTAGAGAAAAGTGAAGGTGAACTGGGATCAGGAAAAGTTTAGAAGGAAGATTTGACCCTAGAACCTGAGCCCCAAAGGAAGCAAAAAACCTGGTCAAGTGTGAGCATTTGAGGTGAGAGGGGCAAAGAAAAGATGGAGACACAAGAATTTATGTACAACATTCAGAGGGAGCATGAGATGCCAGGCCTTTGGAAGCAGAGGGCCAGCATCATGTGGAGGCCACGCCAGGTTTAAGATTTCATGCAAGAGAAAGTAAGGAGCCAGTTGAGGAACAAGGAAACCACATTGTGACTAAGAAAGATCACATGTTACATGTAAGCAGATCCGAAGGCAGGGACAGCAGATAAAGGCTCTTTCAGGGACACAGCCATGAGATGGTACTGGTGAAAACAGGAATTCCAGTGCATTCCAAGAAGACAAATCGACAGCATTTACTGATGTGATGAAGTGTGCAAAGAAGAAATCCAGATTTTTAGCCAGGACCCAGAAGAACAAAGATGATAATGGCAAAACTGATGAAAGAGAGTTGATAAGTTTGATTCTGGAGATGTTAGCCTAAAAAAAATCTGTAAAAATAATACATAAAAATCATAGGATTTTATGTCTACTGATGTTAGAATTTTGGTCAGCATTATAGTCACTGCATAAACCATGGCTGCAGACGTGCCGACTAGAGAAGTAAAGGCAAAGAGAGAAAGGCAGCAGTTGAAGTCTGACAAAGACTCCTTGACCAAACTTTAGTCAGACTCCTCTGAGCCCTCTTCCAACCATGTCTCGACCTTGAGCTGCAAGCTCTGTCTTTGCAGTGTCCAGTTTCAGCAAGAATTCTTCTAAGCCAGTTTAGAGAGAATCTCCCCCATCCTCAATATCTGATCAAATTCCCCATCTCCCATCATCCTGTCCTTTGTATCTGATCACCCTTTATGAGGTCAGTCTCACAAGAATGACCCCTGCCAACAATTACCCTTAATAATCTCCTAGCCTCCAATCTCTCTTGCAAGCTAGCTCCCTGACTATAAATCCTCACTTATTCTTGTTGTATTCAGAATTGAGCCTAGGTTTTCCCCACTGCAACAGTCTTGATTCCACCTGTCACAATAGTCTGGATTAAAGCCTTCCTTATCACTTTGACAAGTTTCAGAATAATCTTTTCTTTAACAAGGGTCAAGTCAAATGGATTACCTATTATTAAGGGGTCATGAAGAGTCTGTGCGAAGGGGAGACAGAGCTCCATTTCTCAGGAAGGAGAAAAATAACAATCAAATAGCAAGAAAACAACACCTCTGACCCCATCAAGAGCAATACTAGAATATCATTTGTATCGTACTTTATAAAACAATTTCACATATATTATCTTACAGTTAAATCCTCACAGAGCATAAGATGGTTGGATGGCATCGCCAACTCAATGGACATGAGTCTGAGCAAACTCTGGGAGATAGTGAAGGACAGGGAAGCCTGGCGTGCTGGAGTTCATAGGGTCACAAAGAGTCAGACACAATTTAGGGACTGAGCAACAACAATAACAAATCCTCACAACAGTCCAAAAAGTCATAGAATTTTTTTATTTTTCCCAAACAAATCAAAAGCGGAGAGAGTCGGAATGGGCCGGAGTCACACAGCTCCTGTACCATCAGGAGCTAGGGTATAAAAAACCCACCGATTGCTCAAGGCAGTTCTGGTCCGGGTTGAACATGTCTGAGGAATTCTCCTGCCGTCACAGATGACCACTTCTCTTGGAGTTAAAAATATGCCCCTGAATTTAAACCCTATAACCATGGAAGCGAGTGCCCTTGGTTCTGCCAGTGAGCATGTACTTCCTCCTACGTTCCCGGAGGCCCAGTGTCTATGCTGCAACCCCAGCTCCGTCTGTCTCCTGAAAGTTTGGATGGAGATAGTTCATCTGTTCTCGAGGCTCCATCTAAGTTTGACCGTATCTCTTTCAGATCTTTTTCATCGTGAAGTCTCTGTAACAGTGAGGTCGTTCACTTCCTCATTAGGATGTGACCAGGAAAGGCATGAAGCTTGGTACTCAAGAATGTGTGTCTCATGGCCCTGATCCCTGGATTTCTGAGAGCCCCACTTATAGAGCTCCCCAAACATACAGAATATATACAAGCACAAAAGTGCTATCACTCTGGCACAGAGTACTGCTCCTGCACTGATTCTTTCCTGGTGAGAATTGGAAGGTTCTAGATAGTCTTGATGAGAGATTAAAATATGTCCAGACTAAGGGCCTGAACAATTGACATTTTATTTACATGGCTGATAATGAAGTTCAATACTTATTGATTCTTGCTTGTTTGCTAAGGGCTATGATGTAGAAATGGAGAAGGCAATGGCACCCTACTCCAGTACTCTTGCCTGGAAAATCCCACGGATGGAGGAGCCTGGAAAGCTGCAGTCCATGGGGTCGCTGAGGGTCGGACATGACTGAACAACTTCCATTTCACTTTTCATTTTCATGCATTGGAGAAGGAAATGGCAACCCACTCCAGTGTTCTTGCCTGGAGAATCCCAGGGACGGGGGAGCCTGGTGGGCTGCCGTCTATGGGGTTGCACAGAGTTGGACACAACTGAAGCGACTTAGCAGCAGTAGCAGCAGCATGATGTAGAAAATGTGCCATTAAAAAAAAAAAAAAGGAAAATGTACTTATTGGACTATAAAGAATAGAGGTAATTGAAAGTCTGACAATCCTACATATAGAACAATCATTTTGTCCCTTTAATTCATGGTAAAGACAAATGTTAAACATAGTAAGTTTTGCCTTCTAGGGCAGTCTTGGTTGCACTTGGGAATGCCTAGAGTCATTGCCAGTGGAAGGTGAGTCAACTCAGAAGGAAAGAAAGGAAGACAAAGGAAATGGAGGAAAAAGTAGTATCCACACAACAGTTAAATTATGACAACTATTAGTACTATCACCAAGGATCATAAAGCCTAATTCTACTCGTGCTATATTCCAAGCTTGGGCACTGGCAAAGTTTCATGGGCCAATTCATGAGCCTTGGGACTAGAGTAGAGAGAGCAAGCAAGTGGCCTGAGTGGCTGTCATATCTGCAGTCATCACTCTTCCTCCAGGAACCGGGGACAGCAGCCCCTCCCACTGGGAGGAGGACACCTGTGATGTGGTGGAAATTAGAAATTTTTACATGCTGCATTTGACAGTGCACTTGGAAAGTTTTTTAATGGAAGAAATCTGATTCTTGCATAGAAAAGGAGTTTTCAAGTTAATTCAGGATCACAGCACAAATGAGCTGAGACAGCAAACTTAGGTTAGCTCCCACACAAGATTCCTGCAACTCCTTAAACTATACCCTTATTTGCTTAAGTTGTTTTTTTTTTCCTGTTATTGTACAATAGAAGAGGAACTCAAAATATCTATGGTGACTTCAAGTTTCACATTCTGATTGAATTTTCAGAGCACCATTCAATATCCGTGAAAAGTAGCACTTGGAAAAATATTTTTACATGATTTCTAAGAAAAGTAGAATGCAACACCTCTGAAGGTATTGATTATGTTACTTGGGAAAGCTCTAATAACTGTGGCTTGTCAGGCAGAATGAAGCATCCTTTGGCATCATGTTCAAAGCAACAGTGAAGGAGAGGATAAAATTGAGGCAAAGGAATAACAGGTAATTCCATCCTATTTTAAAAAGCCAGATAACTGACACTGGAAGTTATTTGAAAAGGCAAATACTGCATGCAGGCTTTCCATGGCTACTGTAATTCTATACCTTTACCAAAAAAGTGTGTATGTATTTATTTCCATTTTCCCATAATTTAAATCAAATCACTGAATATTTATAAAGGAGAGAAAAAATAAAACTATTTTACCTTGAGCCATAATAATCAAAGAGATTTATTTTAATTTGGTTCTCTACTCTGAATGTTTCCAGTCAACCCCAGCAGTGATTTGATTCATTGTGACTATATGAGAATAGCTTTTTGAGATAGCAACATCATTTCAGTTGAGTTCTCATCTTGCCCTCATCTTGCCTTACGCTTGTTAATACCATTTGATAAGCCCATAACTAGTAATTTTTGGATATTCAATTTTATTTTGTAACAATTTATATTTGTTCAGCTTGATTTTAATTTGGAAAAGGTACATATATATATATATTTTTTTTAATTAAAGGAAAACCACTAATGCTGTAAAAGTCTGGATTCATTTCGATATTTGGCAAAACTAATACAATATTGTAAAGTTTAAAAATAAAATTTAAAAAAAAAAAGAAAATCTTTTACAGAGAATCAGGGAATTGAAAGTATCATTTGTCAGTGGGTCACTTTGGGCAGACTTCATCCACGAGACCTTGTGGACATAAGCTAGGAGGTTTTCTTGAGTCAAACAGCACTGTGAAATCTACTAACAACCAACAGTAGGGGGTTGCCTCAAAGAGTATGATCGCACAACTAAAACTATCTTAAAATATATTTATGGATATGAATTTTATTTAATTAATGCCTCTGTGTCCTGTACATATCTACCCTTTACACAACTGTTAAACATATTCATTTAATGCCTCCTAGGTGTGTGCGCAACAGTCACTGTTAAGGGGATAGAACGATGAACAATATAGGATCTTGTCCTCAAGGGAAAAGAAAGCTAAAATTTGTGGGACACCTACTATGTGCCATACCTCAAACTGTATCTTTGTTACAACCACCTCAAGAATAATCTTGAGAAGTCATATGACTTTTGTCAGCTAAGTGAGAAAAAGGCTTTTAAGTTTTCTTTTAATGTATCTTCATTACTATATCTCCATACTTGTGAGTTTGTATGCTTTCTCTATAAATTAATGAGAGAAAGAAGCTATGTCCCTTATGCCTTCCCTTTCTTTAGTCGGAAGTTAGGGAGGAAAAGAACCTCACATTTATCCAATTTCATTTCTCCTTAACCCACCCCCTTCATTATTTTCTTAAAAGAACTCACAGTCAGTTAGAGATTTGCACTTAAGAGGCTATTTCTGGGCTTCTGTTGCTGTATCTGGGGTGAGGGAGTGTGGGTAAGCAGAGAAAACCTGACTCCAGTACAGGCTTTCCTTTGTACCTCGATGGACAATCAACAGACTAAGTCAGGAAAGGAATTCCAAGTATAGTTGCCTTAATAGGCTAAAATTAGAACGAGGGGTAGGACAGAGAATGAAAGAACAGAAAAGCAGGCAGAGAAGCAAGGAGAGGCTGTATAAATGTATTCTGTAAACTCTTCCTCTTGGAACCTACAATTATTATTATTATATTTATTTAAGCAAATTTTTAAATAAGTATTTAAATGCTGCTGTCTCTACATTAAATCCTCTTAATTCTGTATATCATGGCGGGGAAAGAGAGCTTACCAATCAAACTGTCCTATGATCAACAACTCAAATGACATTTTAAGAGTCATTCCAATATATTTGGTTATTAGACAGGTTTACTGGAAAAATAAAATAAAAATGAGTGCCTAATCATTTCAGTTTTTAATCCAACACTACAAGGAACATTTACGCAGATGAAATATACTTGTAATAACAGTGCTTAGAAATAAACGCTATTAAGAAAGCTTAGGGAATGATTATATTTTATTCAATAGAAAAAAAACAGCTGAACTCTGCTCTTGTCTTCTGTTTCCACATTATGTCTCTGTCCCTCCTCCTCTTGTAATAAATATTCTCTTGCCAGCCCTGTTACTGACAATAATGTACGTGAACTCCGCACCATGGACATCTGTCATTATTAATGACCATGCGAGAGAGAAACGATAACTCACTCTTTCAGGAACTAAGAGGGCAAAACGCCATAGAAATTTCCTTTCACATGTTCTGACGCTAGAATATTTACATTTAGCCTTTCTAAATTCACCAATAAGCCTCAGTAGCAGAATAGGAAGGGAAAAAAACTCACATTTTAAAATGTCAATTGAAAAATACTGTTGATACAGAAGACACTTGTTGCTATATGAAAGTTTTTATGAAAACAATGTTACATACTCAATGTTTTAGGCATACAATACATATAATCCTTTTAAAGCTCTGCCTATAAAGAAATGTTATGGTAGGAACTTTTTTTTTACTCTCAGGCTTAAATAACTTTTAATATGACTAGCCCACAGAATGCTCTTACTAAAATAAGAGCATTCCATTTAGTAAGTTTATAAAAGTATATATTTATTTTAAATTAGGCCTTTTAGGTATTTGTACTTGAATGTTGAGAGTATTAAAATACTATGTTTTTATTATCAAAATATAAACGAAATGCTATAGAAACAAAGTAAAAGATAGAGATACCTGCTGCTTTAAGAACAAAGAGCCCTTATTCACTTCTCAGAAAATTGAGGATGATTGTGCTAATTCTGTACTGGAAAACAGCCACACAAGTCTGTATTAGCCATTTCTTACTGGAAGGACAGATAACATTCTCTAATAAAATAAAGATATACCAATTCATGCAGACACTGTATTTCAAGCTAATTCTTAGGTAACAATTCTTTTCAATTTTAAACCACCTACTCTTAGTATCTTTTGCTTCTTAGTATTGAGGCTGACTAAATGTGTCATGAGGGTTATTCTGACTTTTCCTAAACATAAGGTTTAAGACTTCAGTAGACTGGAGGGCTCAGTTTAAGCCACTACCATGCTCTGCTGCCTTTCTCTTGTCTTCCCACTGCTCCTTGCACTGTTCTATTGACGTGTGAAATTCTAGAAATGTCAGCTTTTGTCAACATTACAGTCTACACTGTTATTAATACCTTTTTAAGAAAGCATAAAGAGATACTAGAAAACAATTTTGTCTTTCAACAGATTTTTAGAAGACAGTAAAATATCCATAAATTTAAAACATTTTCTACCCAAATCCCAAACTGAAATATAGTTTTCCAAATGCAATGCCAAGTATAAATGTAACTGTATATGCCAATGAATACTGTAGTAATAACTCCAGATTTCACATCTGTTTAAATGATAAATCATGCCAAATAATAAGGAAACAAAAAAGTAAGCAATGACATATGAAAAAAGGATAGTCAGAAGTAGGCCCTACACATCTCCCTGAAAAATGTCAGGCTCCTCCAGATACTACACGATAGCAAAAACCAAGACAAATTTTGATCTGAGAGATATTCTACTAGCAACCTTTAAGGAAAACAATCCCTCAATTTTTATGTGCATACATCAGTGAATGAATCAATGAATCAACAATAATTAGATTCCAATTATATATTCCACCAGCCATCAAAAGGTACACTTAACTGAAATGTTTGTCTACACTCACTTTCAGAAAAAATTAAATCCAGTCAAACGTTTGGTTTTCTTTTTTTTTAATTATATAACACCAAAATAACCAATTTGAAATGGTCATTTTCCATTTTGTTTTCAGTGCAGATGGAAATACACTAAAGAAAGGCAGCAGGCTCTGTGTTGGGAGAGGGTCTCTCCAATTTTATCAAATGATCCTAGCACTTCTCGTATTATTACAGAAGCGAGACTAAGGGTGTGAGGTTTAGGAGAACAAGATGGAGAGAGGATTTTCTCTACAAATTTTCCCTCCTCTGAATCTCCTGTTATAAATTTTCAGGTTGAATCAAACCATTCCACCAAAGCTCACAGAGAATAAAATCCGTTTGCCTTCTGGGATGTGGGGAGCTGTGGGGAACACATTTTTCCACTCCCAACTCCATCCCTGCTCTTATCTCTCCCCACCTATTCATGTCAGATGACAGAATCAGGCCAAATGGGTTTGTTTCTATCTCTGGTACTGTTTTTGCTTAATTGACTTCCCTCATCAGAGGCCTGCCTAGACCTTATTCCCCTTAAACTTTTAGTCACTAAAACTAAAAAAGAAGCATCAATAAACATTTTAGGGACATAAAATCATTCCATTCAGCCAACTGTTTCAAATCAAATTAGTTCAAAACACTTTATCCTTAAGATTGCAAAAACATTGTGATACTAAATATTCAATATTATCAGTCAGGCAAATTGGCCCAGGTCAAATGAGCAAATTTTTTAAATGAGATTGCTAAATTTCTCAACTTGATAGCTTCATAATAAATAATGTGCTTTCTATTCAAGCTGTACATTAAGTCTTTTATGTGGCCTAAGGCACTCTCTGATGGCTATGCCCATTACAATGTAGCCATAGAAACTGACACATTTATTTCTTGGATTAGTGTGCCATTGAAAATATTAATATGATGCAGTAAATGGGGATTTAATCTAATCTACTGATGGTAGGATGAAGTTAGTAAAAGGTTGAGTGCCCTTATGGAGAAAGAAAGATTATATCTGCAGAGAGAAGCTTGTTACTGGTTACAAAGATCAACTAAACAGCCTATGACATATTATGCACTTTCTACGTTTAAACAGACTTTGTCAAACTCAGCATGGAGGCTTTCTGCAGGCCAAAGAATGCTTTTTCACACATATATTAAAGATTTCAACATCCAAGTTGAAACACCTTTTATCTGTAAGCATAAACAAAATAGGACACCTCTCACAACTTACCTTGTGAAACATGGCACACAGGGTGAAACTGACATGCCCAAATCCATTTTATTAACAGTAAAATTTGTTTTATTTTGACTTGAAGGTGTTTGCTTAGCCTTTCACCTCTGCCAAGGGTTACCAAAAAAAGAAACATAGAAGAACTTCACTTCACTAAAAAGAAAGCCAATTTTATTTAACATGTTCTGAGAAAATGCAGCTAATCAATTTCACCATTCATTTTGTTAATTTCTAATTGGAAATCAAATATCGATAAATACTCCTTTTGCTGTGGCATAGATCACACTTGACTCTGATGTCTCCTAATAATTCATAGGATTCCAGGTCTGTTCCCCCCTTCACTCTGCAGCAAACTACATAAATTTCAAAGATATATTCTGACAGATGAAGCATTATTGAAAAGCAAAGTACAGCACTTTGTCCTTGAAAAGTTAACATGTAATGCCATAAAGTATTCAAATAATAATTTACTCAATCTTTCAGGGTAATTAATTAAAATGCTCGAGATGTTGGAGAAAATCACCTTGAGCTTATAAAACTGGAAAGCCCCCCTTTTCCTCTCTGCATGCAAGCTGCCCCTGCAGACCTACCACATGCTTCCCCAGTTATAGGGTTTGATTTCAGAAGATAATAAATAGCCAGGATCTAATTTTGCCATGTCACAACCGATTATGTTTCACAAGAAAAGGTAGAGTGCTCACCTACCAGATGAAGGTGAAACATAAAACCACTTTTATTTATGTCATGTGTCCAAATTCAACTCAACCTGGCCCTGGGTGCTGTGAGTGTGTGGACTTCCATTGTCATGTGAATTTATGCACCTCAAGAAAGTGTCAAATATAAACATAAATTTAATCAAAGGTCTGGAAACCTTTATTGCAGAAAAAAAATAAAACACACTTCTGACATCGAATATAAATTATTTTAATGTGTTTTGTTACTACTTTTCAGAAGGTCACAAAGAAAGAATAAGACATTAAACAGACACAGTCTATGACTATCTTAATTCAGGTGATGATTATAGCCATATAATTTAGACCCAGATACATTTTTAAAGCCTTTTTTTTTTTTAACTTTCAGAAGTTCATGTCCACTCACTATCTTAATCAACTGTAGTGGTAAGTTGCTCAACTGTAACCACGTAAAGGAAAATTTATCATAGGAATTTATATTTCCAATGGGAATATAATCAGGCCTGAGTCTTTGACCCTCTGAGTAAAACGAAAGCCTCCAGACATTATCTGGACGAGCTAGGTCACAAATATGTTTCTAGATCATGAATATAACTATTCCAGCAATACATTTTGGGTGCAGAATCGAAGCAAAGTGTAGACATCAGAGTTCCTGTTGCTGTTCATGTCAGGAGGATAAAGCAGAAGGCTGATAACAATAGATTAACAAGGCCCTGGTATTACTCAGCCGTTCCCTTCAGTTGGGTAGGCTTTGGACAGAATTTTAATGACTAAAAAAATTGCATATGATGAATAAGGATGTCATTTTCAATTAACGGGAACAAAGGATCATCCCCATATTTGGCAAATGAGGTAGCCGTGGTGTAAGAAAAGCTGGGGCATTCACAGACAATGCATCACCCTCGCGAACCAAAACAAGCTCATGACATTTGGGTACCCTTGCTCTGACGCTGCTGTTTGTTTCTAGCAGGTACTTATCCACAGGTTAAAGAGGCCCTAAGAGCCTCCCACTAACTAAAAATAATACTGAATTGAATACTGTTAGGAGTTAGTGAGGGGTCACCCTAAACATAGATGGCAAAACCAAGATAAAACACCTTGAAACCTAAAAACAACTTACAACTAGTATCCATGACAAACTGGAAATCCAAATCGCAATAAAGTTTGACCTCGAGGGAACTTACTTTGCAGAAGGATTTCGAAGAGTGCCTCAGGCTGACAGGAAAGGTAACGAGTTCACTCAGGACGCAGCAGGAGCTCAGGGTGTAGCATGTGTGACGTGCTCATAACGTAATATGCACGCCTAAGACGTAGCATGCGTGCGCATGACGTAGCCTGTGTATGTGCCCAGAACGTAGTGTATGTGCCCAGAACGTAATATACGTGCCCAGGACGTAACATGTGTGCATGCTCAGGACGTATTATACATTCCCAGGATGTAGCATGTGTGCGTGTTCAGGATGTAGCATGTGAGGGTTGTGTGGGACAGCCCTTATCCTTCCGTAATTTCCTGTTGAGTTTCCTCACTAGGAGCCTGTCTTGAGTTCACTTGGTTGCGCTACCACCATAGCGACCTCTTTCAGCTCTTCAGTGGTCTGGTCGAGATTCAGTTAGAGTTCCTGAAAGTCCCTTAGGTGTCTCCTATTTTAAGAATTGGGGTGTCACAAGTGACTTCTCAGATTCAGTGATTACCAGGGGAGTCCATTCATTCTTTGGTGGCTCGTAAGAGCCTCAGGGAAGCAAGACCAGCCTTACTTAATTCGAAGTATTAACCATAAGTTCTATGGTTAATACTACCATCCCCTCTGAGAATATAAGGCTCTATGACCAGCAAGCTCCAGTGATAGCACAACAAACTGAAGATCCCACCAGACTCAATTTACTGGCCATTGATGTGATCAAGTGCTTTCTGTACACTATGGCCAAATATGAAATCATTTTCCCCCTCACATCTTCTACTGGGTTACACAAAGTTAAACAAATAACAATCCAGCAGGACTTCTCAGTCTTTCATAAGTTAACATGTAGTGAATCTCTTGAGAATGTACGCAATTACGTTTTCTTTTTTTTTTCCCACCTAGGACAACTTTTCTTTCATGGAGCACCTATTAAAAACTTCATAAAACACTCATATTTTCAGCCAATAGTCTGGAAAACTTTGCTGTAGGTAACTGAACTAAAGTTATTATCAGCATATTTACTGCTCTGTAATTCAAGTTTTTCCTAGATCTGAGAGCTCTGTCTTTGGTAGTACCCATGTTGTTTCCAGTGCGTAATATCATCTACATCAAGAGATGAACGTTGTGTATCCTTTGTGCATCTCTAATGAAATTTGCAAGGTCAAACCAGAGAATGCCAAGAGCACCCGATAGTAACAGAAGCCTTTCCAAAGATAGGAAGGGTCCTGGATGCCAAGGAGGATTAGACACAGCTTTCCCAAGGTTATGTGCTCCTTAAAGAAGAAATTGGGGTATTCCTAGAACTGCTTTTAGATGAGTCCATAGCATTGTCCACAATTCCTCTTTCTTGTCTTGACTGGCTCCTTCCCTTATTTCACTGCACCTATTCACTCATCTTTTCAAAGCTGCTAACCAACTCCATCTCACCCCTCTGAGCATATGACCCTGCTCTGCTCACTAAGTAACCAGGAACATTGGTGGGCACATCTTCAAGTTCGAGACTTGTAAAATAAATCAATCACCTTCTATATTTTTCCTTACTTGCTTTGTCCAGTGGCAAAGCATTGGTGCCCCTTCTTCCACTGAAGGCAGCACCCAACCAGCTCCACTTTGGCCTCAGTGGGTCCTTAGATTGTTTCCACAAGATCTGGCTCCATCGTTTCACCACTCACTCTGCTTATGCAGCAGCACTACCTTCTCCATATAAATATACTCAAAAATAACCACTCCAGCTGCCTGCCTCCCTCAAGCACAACTCAATCTCTTTCCTTCCTCCTCAGATAAATGTATTGAAGAGCCACCCACACTCTCAGTCTCGACAGCCTCAATTATTCTCATTCCTAAGTCCATCATTATCTGACTTCAAGACTCATCACTCTATTAAAACTACTTTCATCAAGTTGCTGATGATGTCCATATTGGCAAATTCTGTGGCCATTTATCCATCTTTATCTTATTATAATATTCGCTATTGACAATATACTCCCTAGAACTCTTTATTCTCTTGGCTTCAGTGACATCAATTCAATTCAGTTCAGTGTCCGACTCTTTGCAACCCCATGGACTGCAGCATGCCAGGCCTACCTGTCCATCACCAACTCCCGGAGTTTACTCAAACTCATGTCTACTGAGTCAGTGATGCCATCCAACCGTCTCATCCTCTGTCATCCCCTTCTCCTCCCACCTTCAATCTTTCCCAACATCAGGATCTTTTCCAATGAGTCAGTTCTTTGCATCAGATGGCCAAAGTATTGGAGTTTCAGCTTCAACGTCAGTTCTTCCAATGACATCCCTCTATCCTAATTCTGATTCTTTTAAAATCTCTTCCTCTGGTCATCACTTAAAACTTGGGCTCCCCCATGATTCCATTGTTGGTCTGTTATTCTTCATTCACAATAAGCTATTCCTGGATAATACAAACAGACAGGTCTGGGTTTTAATCTAACTTAGTTTTTTGCTTAGCTCTTTAGCCTGTTTTTTCATCTGTAAATAAATGATAGCAGCTCTTTTATAGGGTTGTTATAATAATTACATAATCCATGTAGAGTATACATACATATCTGGTACATGGGTATCAATAAATGTTGTTGTCACATTGGGAATGATTTTCTTTCTCAGTCACTGTCATCTAACCAATCGTCCATATCTGATTTTCCCTCTTGTATTCATCACAAATCTTTCCATTGATTTCTGCCATGTTAGATCAATGTTGCCACTTCATTCTCCCTTCATTTACCTGAAGGTCAATAGTTTTCAAAACTTCTTCCAAGAACTCCTAGGATTCCTCTATTTATATCTACTCTATTAAATTTCAGTATATACTTTGTAAAAAAGCTTTTGTTGGTATAAAAAGTCAGAAGTCTATCAGGTCTGATAGATTACTAGCTGGCATTCCTGTTTTCCATCCTGTCTTTACAAATCCATTCACTGCATTAAAGCCAGAGTACTCTCTCTACAATCTACATGGAATAGGCTACTTCCTCAATAAAACGTTTAAATGGCTTCTTATAAACATCAACAAATAAATGTCAACCTCTCTAACACAATCCGTGAGGCCAGAGTCTAAGCCCAGCTTCGATCCTTCTTGTTCTAGCAAAACCAATCTGCAAGCACTTCCCCAAGGGCTCAGGATGAACCACGTGAGTGCTGCTAAATCACTTCAGTCGTGTTCAACTCTTTGCGACCCTGTGGACTGCAGCCCACCAGGGCCCTCTGTCCATGGGATTCTCCAAGCAAGAATACTGGAGTGGGTTGCCATGCCCTCCTCCAGCATGACCCACATTCTCGGTTTATGTTGGTCTCTTGATCTGGGAAACAGTTTCCACCTTTCATCTGGCTAATTCTTACTGGATTCTTCATTTCCCATCTTCTTCTCCAGGAACTCTTAAGTCCAGGCTGAATCAGGGCCTCCCTTTGTCCTCCCTATGCATTGTTCTACTATATCATCTTCCACAATACATTGTATTAATAATCACCTATTTATGTGTCTCTCTACCCTACCAGATTGTGAGCTTTTAGGGACAATGACTGTATCCTGTTTATCCTGAACTCCCCATGCTTAGGTCAAGATAAGTATACTAGAAATGTCTGTTGTTCTAATATAAACTGTGTATTCTTGAGAAGCAACAGGTGTAGCAGAAAGAGCATTGGACAGGACCGGCAAACAGGTGGTGAGCACATTTTGGTAACGTCACCAAAACCAGTGATCACTGCATCTAGAAGAGGGATGGAGGCTGCCTCTGAGCCAAGTCAGGAAACCAGAAGACCTATTAGCACTTTCTCCATGGGCATGGAATGGGGTCACAGTAGACCTCCTGTGATTGAGACCTTTCTGTCCTTGCTACATAGGCTCCAAGGGGAAAATCTCCTTCCAATCCTGGCTTCATCACTTACGAGCTACCAGTTATTTATTATGCCTGAGCTTTATCTCTCTGTAACTGTGTCCATTCTATCATAGTTGCTAAGAAATAATTTAGATACAACCATTTACAGAAGTGGAAAGTCCTTGAACAAACTGAGTCTTAGTCTTATTTTAATTCCTAACAGAATCAAGCAAAGGTGGTAAATGCTCTGCTGCTATTGCTAAGTTGCTTCAGTCGTGTCCGACTCTGTGCGACCCCAGAGACGGCAGCCCACCAGGCTCCCCGGTCCCTGGGATTCTCCAGGCAAGAACACTGGAGTGGGTTGCCATTTCCTTCTCCAATGCATGAAAGTGAAAAGTGAAAGCGAAGTCATTCAGTCGTGTCCGACTCTTCGAGACCCCATGGACTGCAGCCTACCAGGTTCCTCTGTCCATGGGATTTTCCAGGCAAGAGTAGTGGAGTGGGGTGCCACTGCCTTCTCCGAAATGCTCAGTTAACATCTAATGAATGATTATCTATCATTGTTACTATCAATCATATATATCTATCATTGTATCTATCATATATATTATCATGATATTCATTATATCTTGCCATTGCCTAAGTGCTCTGTCATATTTCAATTACTTCTAACTGACATTTTTCAGTTACTAAAAGTGCTTTTGAGTCAACTATTGGGAATGGTGTTACTTCAAAAATGTTTCTTTTAAGCCTGGCTAAGTAAACAAACATTTACAGTTATCTGTACACCTTCATAATGTGGGAGTCCCTGTCTAAAAATCTACATAAAGTCTTTTCTTTCTACTGTAAGGTACAAACTTTTCTGCTCAGTTGCACTTGCAACGGGGACTTGTCTGCCTGAAAATACATTCTTGCTTCAGTATATATATGGTTAATTAAATAAAAGAGTTATGTGGTAACTTGAATGTCTTAGCTACAAGTCCTATTTTATTTCAAATAATTCAACCTTTCAAAAATAACTCAGGAGGAATCAATAGATTTGATCAACTTTTATTGGTCTGTTGCTAAGTGCCAATAATAAAATCTCCTGCAGAGAATATCACATCATTTACTCATAGCCTTGTTACACTAAACAAGATAAATAATCATGACATCAAAGTATTAAAAAAGTGATCAGAAATCATTTACTGAAAAATTATGATAAACTAAAACACAGTATAACAGAGCATGATTCCCATTTGGTTAAAATTACATACTCTCCAGATTGTGTAGTACTCATTATATGTTAAATGCGTCTCTAATAATATAAACATTTATTCTTAAATAAAAATAGTAAAAACAGTGGAAAGTTACATCCTAAAACATTGGCAGAGGTTATTTCTGGAGGTAGAATTGGATGGGAAAGTGGAAATGTTTTGACCTTTTATTTTGTTTATGTTTGCATAATTTATAATATAAACACAAGAATAAGTTGTATAATTATTACATAATATTGGGCTTGAAAGATTTATAATCATCATAAAATTTTTAATTATTACTATGGGTGATAATAATAACTGGGTTTGAAAGACTTTGTAATTAAAATTTTAAAACAGAAAACCAATAATTGGCATGAGTCACAGTGTAGAAGGGTTTGTGAAGCAGTGCAGAATTTGGAAATAAATACACAGACTGTACTTTTAACAGGTTTGACAGTTCTGAAGAATGAGCAGTATTCCTCAAAGTTATCTATGTCCCCAAGGAGGTATACATTTTTGCGGACAACTTTATAAGGGAAACACATATTTCAGTCACCTTTCATCCTGGTTTCTAAAGAAAGGACACTCAGAGAGCCTTTTTGTCTTACTGATGTCACTATGCATGGTAGCAGCACAAAAAGCCCACTGCTACACTGTATCCCAAATAATGGTATGAGTGAAAACTAGATCATAATTTATTTTCCTAATATCTGAATACCATTATTCACCATTTACTAACATTTGCATTTCTTTTACAGAACCATCACTAACTTATATCCTCATTATGCAAATATCTTATACAGCCTATAATATTCTAAGTGCCCAAGGGTAGGAATTATATCTAATCATAATTGTACCTCCCATAGTTTTGTCAATTTTTGTTTTGGTAAGTAATTGAGGTCACTCATTTTAGGGCATAATTTAATTTTGCAATTACATACATAAAGAAAATATTTACTTTAAAAGTCAAAAAGTCATTTTTTTTTTAGCTTTCCATAGATATTTCAGAGATATAGTCTAGCACATTAAAAGAATATACTTAAGATTTCTAATATTTACTTCAAGGGGAGCTTATTGACTTTTCATGTAGTTAGTTTTCCCAAGAATACCCTGAAAGAAAAGTTATACTAAATATAATGAAAGAGAAGCAGATTCTTGCACATTCTTTAAAAGTAAGACTTCCATAAGGTGAAATAAACTAGCATTTCCTTGAGTGTTCTCCCTGAACCATGATTTGACTGTTTAGGCAGACATGCTGGTTACCTCCTAACTTCAGGAATTCAACAGAACCAGTGGACTATAGAGTAGATGTCTGGAGATGGATTTATATCAGCTCACTTATTAGTATATTCCTATTGGGTCAGGTGGCTCTGGGGTAAAGAATCCGCTTGCCAACGTAGGAGATGCAAGAGACACAGGTTCGATCCCTGGGTTGAGAAAGTCCCCTGGAACAGGAAATAGCAAGCCACTCCAGTATTCCTGCCTGGAAAATTCCATAGACAGAGGGACCTGGCCCCAGTCCATGGGGCTGCAGAGTCAGACACCGCTAAGCGTGCATGCGCGCGCACACACACACACACACACACACACATACAATTCTGTCATTTACTAGCCACATGATTTTAAATATTTCACTTAAATGCTCTGACCCTCAGTTTCCTTTACTATGTAAGGGATCGCCAACTCCCTCTGCCCCCAAGAATTGTTAAACATTTCAAATATATGTACAAACGCCCTGAAAACAATAAGGGAGAGTACCAATTAAAGGATAATCGCTCATTATCAAATTACTTTAAAAGTATAAATGGAATGGTAATGTCTCTTCCACACTCTTATTATCACCTGGTGAGATGGACTAAACGTGGTTTTAAAAATGACTTTAATTAGTTTAATTTTCTAACACCCATTAGCACTCCTAACATTAGGAGTATGAGAGCTTTTGTTCAAGCCCTAATAGGCAAGTCATTACTAAGCCATCTTAACTTCCTTGTACTTTTGTCTATTCACTTTTTACTAACTTCATACCAAAGCTGAAAGTCACAACACACACACAGAGTGCATTCCTCTGGTATAAAAGTGAGTGCCTCTCACCTTTCATGGAATGTGTAATAGTCAAACTGTGACAATGAAACCCAGATTGCCCTAAAGTATCTTAGAAATAGTTCTCTAAATTCTCTCTCTCTCTCACACACACAAATTACAAATCTTTATTTAAGAAATTAAAACGCCACTAGAAATCCAAAACAAAGATAATCTGGCTCCCGCTTTGCAGATAATGGTCATAATATCATTTGAGGTAATTACGGAGAAAATAAAAAAGATTGGGAAAGGCACAGAAGATCACAGGAGGAGGAGTGTCCTGTCGACCCTTGCGGGTTTGTTGACACCTCCGGGGGCCACGGCAGGGCAAACACAGCTAAGAGCCAGGCGAAGTGTGTAACTGGTATCTTTGCAACACTTCTTTTCATGAAAGGCCTCCTATTCTATTCATCTGCACCCAACTGGTGTACCCAACTGGTACAACTCTAGGGGCATCTTGGGTTAGAACTTCTTTGCCTGACTTCTTAGGGCCTAATGTGGCAGTTTATTCATGGGATACATTCATCTCAGCAAGTGTATCAGGGCATGAGGCTAAAGCACCATCCCAGCTGAGACGCACGTTTCACTGTGGCCAGCTGCAGCCCTTGTGTCATCAGCCTCTGTTCTGGGACCTGACTTTGCTGGAAGGTGCCCAGAGCCACGTGTAGGGGAGCACCTGGGGTTCAGGAGGCCTGCTGGCACCTTCAGGACTGGTGTCCCTAACAGGATGCCATGTCTGGGACAGTCCTCTTCTCCACGAGGAGAAGTGCACGCATGTGACGGCACTTGTGTGATCTTACAGCAGTGCCGCCAGCTTCAACACCAGTTTGAGGTACTCCAAAGGAGACTAGTTAATGAGTTTCAGAAGTGATGTTTACAAGCAACATGAGGCCCTCTGGCCATGCTGATGCCGACGGAGTGAGTTTTGAGGCGGTAGCAATATATGTTCATTGAACACTTCTGTTCCAGGCTGGCAGGGTGGTGTTTTACAGTCTCTATCATTTAATCCTTACTATAAATTTTATAAAAGAAATAGTATTATGGTTTCACTTTTGCTTTTTTTTTTTTTTTTTTTGACTGCAACATGTGGTATGGCATGCGGGATCTTAGTTCCCTGACTAGGGGTCGAACCCACATCCCTTGCATTGGAAGCACAGAGTCTTAACCATTGGACCACCCAAGGAGTCCTTATTGCTTCTATTTTGCAGATGAGAAAACTGAGGCCCAGAGAAGAACAGAAACTTGCCCTAAGTGTTCTCTGATGCCTCTACAAAGTTCCCTGCTTAGAATTCTTATTTGGGCACATTCTACACCAGTATGTTATTCGCTCAGTCGTGTCCAACTCTTTGAGACCCCATGGACTGTAGCCTGCCAGGCTCCTCTATCCTTGGAATTTTCCAAGCAAGAATACTGGAGTGGGTTACTATTTCCTTCTTCAGTTCTACACTAGAGCTGCTGGGAAAAGCCATGTATGAAATTCAAATAAGTCCACAGTTAGCACTTACTCAATTTCTGCTTTCTGCTGTGGCTTTGACTGCATAGCTAGACAGGTTGACACTGAAAGGTTCTAGTGCTTTCTTGAGGAATTGAAAATAAACTAATTAAAGGGTTTTAAAATAGGTAAACATTGTATCTCAGGAACATATGACTTTACTAGTATGTGTCCATGTGTCTTTTAAACATAAAAGTTATCTTTGGTACTTCTTCAACTACTGGTTGTCAAACCAGTTTGTCAACGCACATTTTAGTTTTCCAGTTTACTTCATTTTGATTAAAGTGTAAAATTCTTCTTTGCCTTAGCTGAGGTCAATTACTGATGGCTCTATCTGGTCAGGGGGCACATTGAGAGAAAAAGAGCACGTGAAGCAACCAGCACAGATGCACCCCCCTTACTGCAGCTAAGGTACATGCTAAGTTGCTTCAGTTGTGTCCGACTCTTTGTTACCCCATGGACTGTAGCCTGCCAGGCTCCTCTGTCCATTGGATTCTCCAGGCAAGAATACTGGAGTAGGTAGCCATTCCCCTTTCCAAGGGATCGTCTCGACCCAGGGATCAAACACGGGTCTTCTGCATTGCAGGAGGATTCTTTATTGACTGAGCCACCAGGGCAGCCCAAGAGAGCTGTAGAAAATGTTTTTTTCAATTTCCTGAGACTTTTGTCTATAAGGTATTGACCTACTCATTCCTTCAAGTACAGCATCTGAGAGTCTAGAATATGGGCTTGTACATGTGAAGCAAAAGGGTTAAAGATGACTGAAAATCGAGCCCTAAGAATACATTTTCCTTTTATGTTATTCTCTCCAAATGTTTAATTTTTTAAGTATAAACTCTTTTCTTTTTCAAACCAAAAACTTCTTGAAGTCAGGAACTCTGCCTTCTTAAATCTTGCTGATAATTTATTGGTTAAAGAGAGAGCAGACTGATAGCAGGCAGGCCCATTTGGATAGCCTGCACACTCTCCACTTAAAATAGGAACTTTCAAGGAGTCTACAACAGCAAAGCTAGGATTTGTCCCAGTGATATAAGAACTATAACAATGATGATAATAAGCCTGTGTGAGCCAGGCAAGAAACTGAGCTCAGCAAGACCCCTGACTATAGATGTCAATGCTCACTCAGGTTGAGCTAAACCTCTTAAAGAAAGTGAAAGTGTTAGTCACTCAGTCTTGCCCGACTCTTTGTGACCCCATGCAGGGTCTGACAGGCTCCTCTGTCCATGGAGTTCCCCAGGCAAGAAATTGGAGTGGGTTACCATTCCCTTCTCCAGGGGAACTTCCCAAATCAGAGATCAAACTCAGGACTCCTGAATTGCAGGCAGATTCTTTACCATCTGAGCAACCATTCCCAACTCTCTGGGATTCCTTGGCCTGTGATTATCAAATGCGTTTCCTAACTTACCCTATTAATACAATGAAGCATCAGAGAAACGCTTGTCAGTTTCCCACTTTAATAGACTCAAGTTCCATTGAGCCCAGATGGTTCAGTTTTTTTAAAAGAAACCTCAGTTTTTAAAAAGTGACATTTTCCTAAGACGTCAAGTTGGAACTGGTTAAAACCATGTTCAAAGTTAGCTCTAAGGTCTGCTGAATGGAAACTCACTGTGTTGTGTTGTTTAGTTATTAAACTGATCAGATTTTAATGAATCCTCATGGTATGTTATGAAGGACAACACCATCAAGTTTGTAAGTTTGATGTCTCTGATAAAAAGGCCTCCGGTTGCTTTTAGTCACAGAATCTCTTCATATTATAGAATTTGTTGCTATTGTAGTTTATTTGGTGAGTTGTGTCCAACTCTTTTGTGACCCCATGGACTTGAAGCCCACCAGGCTCCTCTGTTCATGGGATTTCCTAGGCAAGAATACTTGCACTGGCTTGCCATTTCCTTCTCCAGGGGATCTTCCTGACCCAAGGATGAATCCCTGTCTCTTGAATTGGCAGGTGGATTCTATACCACTGAGCCATTGAGGAAGTCCATTATAGACTTTACTGTGTAACAAATCAGCAGATATCCCTGACATTTTAGGCAGGAAAGAATATTGCAGATGATGGAGCTCCTTGTTTTGGAGAAAAGATGAGACGTTAGTAACGTATCCCACACCAAGTGGTTAGCTCTTTAATTAGCATCTACATCCTGGAATTCCTTGTCCATCTCCTTTCTACCACATTAAGCTATAAACAGACCATTTATTCAACTCATTTCATCACCATTACTAATCATCAGAATTATGTAAGAGGTTACCTGGAAGACAGACATCAAATGGTTTAGTACCAAATAAGTGAACAATTATGTTATTTCAAAAACTATACTGATAAATGTAATCACTGAATAAAATCCAGGCATAGTTACCTGAGTATTCCTGAACACTTGACATTATAGACTTAAATGAACACACATGCCCATAGAGTATCAGCATTTGGCTCAAATCTGTCTAATTTTTTCAGAGAGGGAAGCAATCAGTCTATGGTGGCATTTGACAGCAGGAAACACATAAGGTGATTATATTTTAACTATTTCCTAGTATATATATTTTAAATGTCATAACTTTAGAAAAGATGGCCTAATGTAGTTGTTCTAATGTAAGTAAAGTTTGGGAGTGAAATAAAATGATAAAGAAAAACTTCACTGAAGATGGTAACAGACCGTACCATATGGCTCTCAAAGTCAACCAAATCTCCTTTTGGATAACTCTCAAAGACCCTAAGAACTGGCTTTCATTTTTTTTAAGGCGAACATTTCTCTTTGTAATGTAAAAGAAAGGTTCTTGATTTTGTCATTAAATGTAAATGTATTCCATATTTGAATACATGGCATTCCAGTTTCCATTTAAAGACATAGAGTAGAGTTGCGTCTTTTTTCCCCCTAAAATGCAATTACTGAGAAAAGAGCTTTTGAGTGAATTATTTGAAGTAGAAAATCTTAAACAACCTCTCTCAGGAAAAAGGAGCTCTAACATCGGGTGATATGATGCTGAGGTTGTTGCCACAGACACAAACACACACTATGATATCGTGTGTCTTTGTTTCTCTTTCTTTTTGACAAAGACCACAAATAAATATCCCGACATCCTAAAACACACATGCCTAATTCTGCAAGTGGTTATAATGAAGCCCTTTGAATTATTATAAATGCTCGAACATTAAAAATTCATTGGCAAGCAGAGAGAGGTGCTTTCTATTTGTGGTGCTGAATTCAAACACAACCACCAAGAATGGCTGATTGTCCCAGGCAAGCACGGCTGACAGCCATCAGCAGGTCTGTGCAAACGGTGTATGGAAAAGGTAATAAGAGCTTCAGGAGTATATTTCAACCCATATAATAAAGTAATTGTGAAAGCGTAATTGCAGTCTGCTTCCATACCATATAAGGGTAAGGAATGAGATGGTTAAGAAAATACGAGATTCACAGAATTATATTGTAAGCAATTTTGCAATGACTGTCTCCTAGAATATGCAGTATTTGTCAGAAAAATCATTTTCAGTACACAGTAGTGTTTATCTTTGGAAATCCATTATGATGAACCTGAACAAAATGAACATTGATTAGTTCACCATTTCAAAAAAATGCTCCCTGAACTTAAAAGCAACTTCAAATATAAAAGTAGTATTGGATAATACTAAACAACTGATTTCAGCTCATTTAAAGCCCTGATTAAAAAAAAAAAAATTGCACATAAATCTTGTTCTTTATTTCTGAAAGATAGTTTACATTTCCAAAGATTTAAATATTTGTAAGATTAGAATTTCAATTTTAAAAAATTCATTCCTTGGGCTACTTCAGAAACAATCACTATTGGCTTAAGTTACCAGGTTATCGTATCCCACAGGCTATCAGTTGCTCTCATAGCAAGACTTGAGAACAGGCAAGGAATGTTGGGTCTACCCTCAGTCAAACCATCTGGACTAAAATTAGGAAAAGGAGGAGGGAAGGGAAATGCGTGAATGAACATAGGGATGTTCAGCACTTAATATGAATAGCGCCGAGGTCAAATATGAAAGTTGTCTATTTGGTTCTCACCTCACCCATCTTCTATTAATAGGATTATTCATATCACATCTAAGATTATTACCTCTGTTAAGTGACAATTTTTTTTTCTATTCCTACCATTAAGCACAGTTTGTGGTGCATAGTAACCACTTGGAAAATATTTAGTGAATAAAATAACCAGTATTTAGAAATGCCATATAGTGGGAAGCTGGGTCTATAGCAAGCCTGTGGCATGGGCTCTGAAACCCATGGTGAAATAGGCAATGGAACTGAATATAAGGAATCTGCTTCTTCATTACTTTTTTGTTCCACTTTTACAGGACCTTGCAAATAACTGTGTGTAAACTGCAGACATGTATTCATTCCCCTGGCCTACCATTTCAAATAAAACTTCAAAAGGACGTTAAATAAGGGAAAAGCTCCTTGATTCGGATAAGTGAAACAGCTAAAATGCTCATCTGCCTAAATGAAGTTTCTAGAAGAAAACACACATTTTTGTCATTAAAGAGAATAGCTGTTATTTACATATGCCTGACTGGTTTACAAAGAACTCATTTCAAAGGGAGGTTAAGACTTAAATGAATTTAAGGAAAATGAACAAACCAAGCCTGACTTAATGCTATGCTGTGGACATCAAGTAGATCAGTATTTGTTGAAACCTTGCATACACACGTAAAATCTATCCATGTTGTCCTGTGTAACTAGAACTATTGTTTTCCAAGAAGGGGATCCTAATGATGATGGAGAAGGCAGGCAAGGATGGATGCCCCAAAACAGAAGCCCATTTTAGGCAGATGAGAAAACAAGTAAAACAATGTAAGTCTAAAGGAATCTTGAAAATAATGTCAGTCATCTTACAAATTCTCTGAGATGGAAGGAAGGAGGATGGGCAAAAAGGAACTCAAACTTCAGCCATCTGTTATGTTATAGGTCTTGCTCCATCCTGATGCACCCTAAATCATCACCATAACCATTCAATTCTTCATGATCCTTTTCTTTTCTTGAATTTTCCAAATTCTTCTCAGGTGAGGCTATGTACTAATGTCTAACAGCATAGTACCACATTTGACCACCTTTCCCATCACTAAGTATACTCAGGTTTTGCCAGGAACTCCAGGACCATTCTCTTCTGTCTGCGTTCGTGCGTGCGAAGTTGCTTCGGTTGTGTCCGACTCTTTGTGACCCTATGGACTTGCAGCCCACCAGGCTCCTTTGTCCATGGGATTCTCCAGGCAAGAAACTGGAGTGGTTTGCCATGCCCTTCTCCAGAGTATCTTCCCGACCATGGGCTATTCCTCCCTCTTTCCCATTCCCTCCCTTTAAGCATAAGGTCACTATGCCCACGGGACCAACAATGATTGAGCCCTAGCCACACTGCTTTCCATTTGAAACCAAGATCAAATACTTTGTCAAGCTTTCTTATCAAAAACAGAATTAGTGGAAGTCAGAAAGAGAATTAAGAGTGAACAAAATATTCTGATCTCTGGGAGAGAGATAACCTAACAAAATCAGCTTGTACAAGGCCTCCAGTCTATTTCTTAATAAGAATGAAAGACTGTTATGCTATTTCATGCTCCCCAAATTCATAACCCTAAGAGCAAAGAGTGATACATGAAGGCAGCAGAACTTTAGAATAACAGAGACTTGGTTTCTGGAACAGAGTGGACTCAACTGTAAGTCATTTAAAGTATTATACTAACATGAAAACAGACAAGGAATGTGATATGGAAAATATTATAAAATTTACATATTTCTTAAAGATGAAGCATCATCCTTCTAATAACTCCGTAGATTTCACAGGAACTTCTGGAGTCTTCCTCCACCCCCTCAGGGTGTAATTCCATTAATGTATCTCAGTAGAAAAACTACTTGAAGACTGTGAGATCCCTTTAAAACTGCTGAAAGACATTTCTGAATATGTTTGGACACTTCACTGTATTTTCCCAGTTTACTTATAATTGTGTGCCTATCTGTCACTAAACAAGAAATCTCAGCAAAGCGACTACTAATTTTAGAAGTTAAGTCAGCCGGTGCATTTCTGCAACTACACACAAAGCAAAACATTCATATTAACTTCTAATTATCAGGATGATCAATTTAAAAAAGAACTTGCAGGTAGACTATAAGACTCTAGCGTGTCTCTCAAGAAGTTACATTTAATATAACTGAATCTTTTGGCCGACATATAAAGCCTCTAAAAGCTTTCGTGCTAAGTCACTTCAGTTGTGTCCCAACTCTTTGAGACCGTATGGACTGTAGCCCACCAAGATCCTCTGTCCATGGGATTCCCCAGGCAAGAATACTGGAGTCAGTTGCCACGCTCTCCTCCAGGGGATCTTCCCAAACCAGGGATCGAACCCGTGTCTGTCTCCTGCATTGGCAGGTGGATTCTTTTTTTTTTTTTTTTCTCATTTCATACATGATATTATACATGTTTCTATGCCATTCTCCCAAATCTCCCCACCCTCTCCCTCTCCCACAGAGTCCATAAGATTGATCTATATATCAGTGTCTCTTTTGCTGTCTCGTACACAGGGTTATTGTTACCATCTTTCTAAATTCCATATATATGCGTTAGTATACTGTATTGGTGTTTTTCTTTCTGGCTTACTTCACTCTATAATAGGTTCCAGTTTCATCCATCTCATTAGAACTGATTCAAATGTATTCAGGTGGATTCTTTACCACAAGCGCCACCTGGGAAGTCACTAAAAAAAGCTTATTCATCGTAACTGAGACAAAGTCTTCAAAAAAATAGGTGAATATCTTAAGGTTCATTTTACCACAGAACTCCCTCTCCAGGCAGTTTTCTCTGGTACATTCCTATAAGCGCTGAGCATGAGTTCACTTTCAGGAAGAACCTGAATTCCACCCCAACTGCTCCCAACCCTCTCTCACATGGCAACCGTTACCTGCCTGACTTGCGAAGCAATTCCTGTTTGCCTGGGAGTGAAGCTCTCCTCCTTAGGCCCATATTTCTCACTATCGACACCTCAGCCTCAACTCAGGCACCATATTGGGTGGGGCCTCAGACATCCTGTGATGTCACACCTCCATCTACTTCCTCATTTGATGTCTTTTGCAGTCTTTCATGAGAGGAAAACTTATGAATGATTAGGGTTCACAAGTCTCTCAAATAATCAGCATTCTGTCACTCAGTGGGTTTCCATTTTTTGCTCCATGAATGAGCAAGAGCCAAACTTAATGTCTGATTATTGGGGTAATCTGGGCTTCCCAGGTGGCTCAGTGGCAAAGAATCCGCCTGCCAATATGGGAGATACGGGTTCAATCCCCAAGTTGGGAAGGAAGAAAAGGAAGAAATGACAACTCACTCCAGTATTCTTGCTTGAAAAATCTGAAAGACAGAGCAGCCAGGCAGGTTGCAGACCACGGGGTCACCAAGAGTCAGACATGACTTAGCGACTAAGCACAGATAGGGATCACACCTGAGCTAAGAAACATGTGGCATCTTTTTTTTCTGGCTACCATAATCTGCATTAATACTAATAGCCTTAAGGTAGGTGTTGGCCTTTTTTTTTTTTAGTTGCCTCAAGTCATTTTGAAAAGAGGTAGGAAGTCTAAAAAATAGTTCAAAATATAGGAGTCCCTTTCCCCCTCTCGCTGCATGATTTCTAAGGCCAATTAAAATGCCATTTCCTCCAGGAAGCAACGGGGATTTCCTGAACTTCAATCCATTAGTACTCCTTCTGTACCACCAGCACTTTGACTACAGACTCCATCCGCATCACATCAGTTACACTAGAGCTGGGCCACAGTTATTTGCATTCCTCTCTTGGCTAGTCACACAGAGGCAGAGTCCAGTACTTACTGATCTTTGTGCCTGTCTCCGCCCCTGGAACACTCAGCCTAAGGCTCAGCACACAGTTGGGTGTTCAGTAAATGCTTTTCATTTCTAAAAATGAATTAAGTGTGCCTTATTAACAAAGCCTACAGCTTCTTTACAAGTGTAGTCCAAAAAAAAAAAAAAAAGTCTGCTTCTTAGGCGAGAATATCCTCATCTCATCCCTGTGCAAATATCTGTGTGGGGACTGCATTAGAGCTACCTGAAAATAAGAAGTTATAATGGAAACAGTGACACAGCCTTAAGTGAGGCAACCCAAATAGGAACTACTTTAATACTTTTACCGCAATGTTCTCTGCTTGATAAAGTTCATTACCAGAATATCATCTTTAAAAGTGAAATGCATTCAGCTGAGTACTTTTTTTCATTTTGTAAATAGATTTTTCCTGCCCGAGCTCTCAATATAAAGTACAAAATAGTTTTCCATAACATTAGAAAAATGTCACCCCGTAGATAAAGCTAAATTTTTTAAAATAATTTTTCTTCTTTAGCCTTTTAAAGGTACAGCAGTGTCTTCCCAGAGCCATAACCCTGTACTGCCTACTATTGTTGCTATTTAGTTGCTAAGTCCCGACTCTGCGACCCCATGGACTGTAGCCCATTAGGCTCCTCTGTCCATGGGATTTCCCAGGCAAGAAAACTGATGTGGGTTGCCATTTCCTTCTCCAGGTGATTTTCCCAACCCAGGGATCAAACTTGTGTCTCCTATATTAGCAGGTGGGTTCTTTACCTCTGAGCCACAGTGGAACCCCACGGCCTTCTATACTAAAGGCTGAGTCATCAGCCTGCAATTTGACACCTTCTAAAATGTGTTGGGATAACACAATAAGCCTAGAATAAAGTTACGGCCCCATGGGATATCCTATGGCTATAAAGTCACCATCTTTTCAACAGGACCCTACTTATTACTAGGATTATATTTAAAATGACCCTGGCACTAATCTTTTTCTCACCCATTCAAAATGACACAGAAAAGTAGGTAGGTGTTAAATTTACAACCCAAGTGCCAAATTTTCACATCACATCAAATGAAAAATTTTATATATAGCATATCCATTGCTGAGTGTTTTGTTTTTACTTTGAGTTCCTGATCAATCTGGGGTGACTGTAGCCAGTTACCTCACACAGTAAGTTTGATTCCAAGGATTTCACATGTGTTAGATTTAGACAGCTAACTAAGATAAATAGTTTATCACCACTGTTACATCTTGGCAAAGAGGTGATAGCAGAAATGAAACTTTGACCTTTAAGTTCTCAGTCTAGGAGTTATTTTTCTAAGAACTGAACATTCATATATTCATTCATGTCATTTTACCATAAACACTGTATTCTTGCTCTTCTTAACCAAAATTCAGATACAGCTTCATGGTCCTTCCCCCTCTCAGATACACAGCCTTACTTCTCTTCCCTCCACTAACCACCCCCCAAAATTTGTTTTCCTAAAGATTTCAAGTTAGAGAGAGGCAATTGACCTCAGTAAATTTTTCCATCGGCTTACATTTTTTTTTTTTCTCTTTTCAAAGTACTCCTTAGGGAAAAAGAAAAAAGATAAACACACTTCATATAACAAGTGCCATAAGAAAAATATGTTCTGGCACTTTTCCCAACTTGTAACAGAAAAGAATTTACATCATCCAAGTATAAGTGCAAAGAGTAAAAGAAAGAAATCTCCAAATGGATTTCTGTTCCATTTTCAAACTCCAAGGCTAAGGGAACGCAAGTGCTTTACTTCAGAAGTGAATAACGAATGACTTCAGTACACATACACCTTTCTCTTTGGAGATATTGCACATAAAAGAGCATTTTTTTGGCACGGCTGACCTGCAGAGATGTGGAGCTAAGCAGAGTCATGAATTCACTCGCTCTGATATGCACACATGATACGCAATTAAAATCTCCATTCACATTCCTGCCGGGTTGTCAATCATGAGGAAAGCCTTTTTGACAACATTCAGCGAAGCGTACCAACTAACCGCTCAACAGGAACTTAAACAGTAACAGCTTTTGTTACTAGCAAGAACGATTTTCTTTTTTTTTTTTTTTTAACCAAGATTGGGTTCAGTTTCTAAGAAATCATTATGCTCTGTATTTTATGGGCTTTCATTAAAAATGAAAATGTGTCAAGATTTTGTATAGCAAGCAATGTGATGTAATATCTAGAAAATAGGAGATACATAACAATTTCTAGCCTTTTCAACTGGGCGGGGGGGAATCTTTTAACTTTTCCTGTGTAGAACAATGAACAATGATCTTATAAAGCAGAGTTCTGGGAAGAGCTGTGACATTTCTAATTCATTCTGAAGCTTTTTACTAGAATTTTCAAACTTTTCAAAGAGATCAGGTCTCTATCTCACTTGAAAAGTGACTGACCAGTTTATAAACCAATAGGAAAGTGACATTTTTTTAATTATAAAGAAGAATATTTGGCATGTCAGAAACACTGCGTGCATTAAAGCTTTCAATTTATAGCACTCCACAGAAAATATTATGCACATAAATTCTCTACAGACGAACCCAGAAGGTACTCTGCTCATAACTTAGTTTCTGTTGAACATCTAATCAAAGACTGTGCCCTTCGTAATAGCACATTAGTTTGCTTTAAAAGTCATAAATCCATAAAAACAGGGCCCACTAAAATTGAATACAGGATGCTTGTTAATCGGCTGCTGTGTCTGTTTTGAGCAACTAACCTTGGATTATAAATTTGAAACAAGTTAATACTATCAGGTATTGAAATATTTGTCTTTTTACTTATCACGCTCTGTAACCGAGAGAGCAGATGCATTCTGACCATTAGCAGTCATGACAAATTGCCTTGCTAATGAACGTTACACACTGAAAGTGCCATAACTGATTAAACTACAATTTCCCACTACCAGAGAGAGAGAGAGAGAGAGCTGGGGACTCCAGCATGGGCAACTCTGATATTCTGCCAACAGGCCTTCAGGCCACTGTGTGATATTTTGAAAAACACTCTAAATTCCATATGAACAGATTCTAGAAGCCTATGTGTACACAACAGGTTTTTAAAGAACATTAGATAAAACAGCTTAGGTTGGAGCTGATGAGCCATGAAAAATGGATGCGTTTTAACTATTTGATATCTTTGCAAGTAGGTATTAAAGAATATTCTCTGGTGTGAGTGTTTTTTTTTCCTCTCTCCCTCCTTCCCTTTCCCCGCCCCCAAAACATTGCGTGTGCTTTGCATTTCACATAAAATCTTTCTTTTGTCAGTTCCTTTGTTGGTGCAAAATTGGCAGCAGTTCAAATTCAAAGTACTCCTATTCATTTACTGACCAATGTCATTCTAGTTCACATCAGCCAGCGAGCTAAGCTCTAAAAACATAAAAGACTTGCTTCACCACTGACGAATAATGTGTACATTTTTACAGAGCTTAAACCTTAATGCTTTCCCTGAAACTAACAATACAGTATATCTTATCATTCCTTTTTCACAAGCAAGCAGCTGCTGAAACGCTTGCCACTTCAAAATATCAATTGCTTGCCAGAATTTTCCTCCACACACCCTGTCAAACTCATGTATATTGTGCAACGAAAATGGTGCAGGACGGAAAGCTAGAAATTGTGTCAAATTCTGCTGTAAGGGTATGATGTGCAAAGAACAATGTATGACAACCGTAGAGACTACAAACAATGGCACTGGAGCCAGGGACTTCATAGATCACAACTGTGCCTGTACATATTTCATTGTAGGCATTATATATTTAAAGCATGACAAATGTATCGTCCTATATTATGTGCTACACAAAGGCTCCTCCCACAGATCGCCTTTCACGTTTCTCCTGGTGATGGAAACACAGTTGAGTTTCATTTCTTTTTCTTTTCTGAAACCATTTAAGGTTCTCAAGTCCTCAAGGAAGAAGACACTCTCACACACGCACACAAACAAGGCTATCCAAATGAGTAACAGAAAACAGAAGACAATAATACAAGATGAGAAAAGGAGATCTTGTTCACTTAACATTTTGGCTGCTGAGGACACAAAGGCAAGGATTATCTGAAACAGTAACCAAGGGTATCAAGAGAACTACACTATCACTATGCCTGTAAACTGTTGTCTGCCTAATTTTAATGCAGATAAGTGCTGGCTTATTGATTTGTGCGATTTTCTAGCAAAATGGAAATCCCACGTGAATATGTTCTTTGTGTGCAGAAAATATGGTTTAAGAAGCTTTTACTCTTATTGCTTCCCTATGCCAAAAGAACAATTAAGCAAATAATATTTCACTACTGGATCAGGTCTATAAACTAACACAGATTCCTGTCTGTTTAGACTTTAAATATCCCTTCTCGTTTTCCGATTCGCTCTGTTTACTTTAAAAGCTTCTGGTTATTGAAAAGTTGTTTTTCTTCCAAACGTCTCTTCAAATAACATGTAAAATCTGAAAACAGTCTCCCTTTGGAACACATTTACTTAATTATAAAGGGGTTCATGGCTCTAACAACCTCACACTAATTCAGTCAATGACTTCAGAAAGGGAAACATGTTTATGGGAGATTAGTATGAATCTATATTCATCTCCTCCACAACCTAGCTTAGGTTACAAAACCTTTATCACCCAATTAGCTTGGTGTGGAATTAACTAATTCTAAGTTAAGGAAAACTTCAGGTCAGATAATCTTTTAGGGTGTCAATAAATATTTTGGAGAGAGAATAGGTAGTTTAGGTGCTTAGGGGTGCTGACCTTTGCTGTTTTGATTAGTGGGACAATGCTACATTATTAACACACAGCAGCTGTACCTGAACTGTTGCCATGAATATAATAGCCTTTTATAGCCATCAGGGGAGTGAGGTGGGAGGCCTTTATTAACCACTAGACATGATTAGCACATTATGTGAACTTTAGTAGGCAAATTATCTCTTATTGAAATATAATGTTGGTTATAACTAGCTGTAAACATAATTTTTAAAACTTCCCAGTGCACAACTCCAGGTTTTACTACCATTCAGTTCATTATTGGCCAGTAATCGATGAAAACAGGTTCTGTTGGGGAATGTACTTATGGGAACTGAATCTCCAAAAGGCAGACCTTGTCACCAAAGGCTGACTTGAAAACTGTTTGGCATTCCAAGTTCAGGGATATTAGCATACATGCAAACTTTCTCTCTTTAATTAAGTCAAACTGTTCATGAACTAGAAAAGCTGCTTTGGGATTTTTCTTCTTCTTTATTTCTTTAATCAGTTCTTAAAAGATTAGTTTTGCAGTAAATTTTGGAGAGTTACCTTGAAAAATAACAGCATAATGTATTTCAAAAAGCTTAATTTGGAGAGAGAAAAAGATTATCCCATCAGCCTTAGTAACTGAACACCGTGCAGAGAGTCCATTATGAACAGTCTTTTATGCCCTGGCAGAAAGTCATTAACATAAAATAAATCATTAGCTTTGATATTAAGCTTCTACTATCTGCAGGTTTCTATGATTAATGTTCATGACTGCATCTGCCAAATGATAAAATATACTTTTTGTTGAAAGGTTATCCTGCCTCTTTATTATTAACATTTCTCTTTATACAATTGTTCCTGGCATTTTAGGTGAAGGCATATTGGTGTAGAAGGAAAGAGTTGGTTTTTTACAAGAGCTTGGAGATGCCAATGCATATAACACTTTACCCATCATTTTTCAAATTAACCATTTAATTGAGTTAAAGGACTTAAGAATATCAGGTGGTGTGCAGACATGCTTTCAGTGTAATTGGACTATCTTTAGATCCAGTTGGTCCATTGTTTAATTAATCTTTCATATTATATTGCCCATCTCTGGCCCATATATCAGAGGAAGGGAGTGAGGGGCAAGCTTAGTCCCCTGAAGTCAGGAACTACAAGAGGTCATTTCCCTCTGGAGCAGGCATTCTCAACTTTATTTTATCTCCCTACACTGCCCTATGACAACAGATTCCATCCTAACATCTCTCATTAGGTGCACTGACTCACAATGCAGAAAGCGAAAAAGACACTCCCTGGGGGCTTATCAATATCTGAGAGATGGAGATTACAGTCTGTACAGACACACACCTCATTTTCCCCAATTCACCTCTGACCCGCTAGAAAGGTTATTCCTTTCGCTCCTTTCCTGAAAGAATCACTAATCTATGACTTTGGGAGAAAACGTCATTCCACTAAGGTAGCAGAAATAGAAGAAATGGGCTGAGAATGCAGTATTTTTCTAAGGTCTACCATGGCTTGAATTTTTGAACATCTTTTCTCACATGGTTTCAAAATAATCTACCTCTGTTGACTCCTTGAGGCTCAAAAGGGTGCCTTGATACAAACATAAGTTATTTCCTCTAGTGGATGCAGGCAAGATTGGGACACAGGTGGTTGAAAGGTTTTTAGGTATCAGAACTTTTACCAGACATAGAACAGAGTCAGGCTTCTAAACAGAATGGGAAACAAGTGGAGGGAACCATATCCTTTCAGGGTTATATTTATTTTGCCTAGGGGGTAAGTCAACATAGGTTCAAGAGCCCAGGTTTTATGTGAAATCTTCAGCAAGTCTTTTCTTCAGTGAGGCCTAGGGCTTTCCTCAGAAAAGATTCAGTTCTTTAGTCTTATTAAGGTATAATTTGCCCAATTAAAGCCCTATCATTGTGAAAAAGTGTCACATGTGAAATACGGCTAAGTTTCTTAAAAAGGAGTGGTAATGAGGCATTCCTGCTAGCTAGTATGATTGCCTTTGTTGTTGTACACACTGATTCTGCCACTTGCGGTAAACTCTCCTGCATTTATGGGAAGAAATATATCCAGGACAATGTGAAACACAGTAAAACACGTGCTCACCCAACACATACACACACGCACATGCACGTGTATGTGCGCATGCCAATTTCTCTACCAGGTAACTGACTTCCAGAGAGGGGCTCAAAGACTTGAATGGAAAAGTGTTCATGCAGCAACTGATGGTGTTGTAACTGTGGATCAGATACATGTAACTTATAAGCCCACATAGTAACTCAAAACACTTTATATTTTCTTGGCCACTAGCAAAGCTTCTTATCAACGAACCATAGCACTAGTTTATTTAGGAGTCCTTTCAAAACAGCTTCATAAAAGCACATAACTCAAGAATGAAAAACAATAAATACTTGGCTAAAGCTGAACCATTAAAAACTCCAAAGTGAAAAATGGACAAACAGAAAAGCATTGAGAGTGACATGGGTTTCATGACCTTTGTTAGCATAAAAATAAACCAGTGATGATGTTTCATAAATACAATGGAAATCCGAAGATAGATTTTAAAAGTTAGGCAAACTCTCGCTGTAGATCAAATAAAGAGATCTAGGGAAATATTGATACCTCTTGATAAAACAGGGGGGTTCTTTTTGGCATCACCCCTCCTCTGATCTTTTTGCTGCATCCAGGCACAGAGCAATATAACGTTCCCATTTTCAAAATGAATGCTATAGGGAGGAACATGTTATAACCAGGAAAGACTCATTTCAGGTTAATGTGAATTCCATGTCTCAAAGTATTATGGAAGAACTGCTATAATTAACAGTCTGTTGGCACTTCCATTATAAACCACATTTCTAAGCAGTTTATAACTCAACTGTTTTTAATGAGAAATTACTCTTTAGGATGAAACTTGGCATGCATGGTTTAAAACAAAAAAAATGCTCCACTTCATTAGGGTAGATGTAAGCTGTAGCATCTTGGTGGGCTGCTTTCCTAGCAGGACAGTCCATTTAACACAACTCACAATCTACTGCTGGTCCTGTCAACCCTTGGAGACCACAGGCTATCTGATTCTGGGAAGTGCATCTTCAAAGAAAATGATCAACTGAATAATAGTTGTTCTTGGGCCTCCTCAGGGGCCTGGGCCCAGGATTCCCCTCGGATACCAAAATCTGAAGTCTCTCAAGTCCTTATATAAAGTGATACAGTATTTGCATGTAACCTACACACATCCTCCGTTACTTTAAATCATCTCTGGATTACTTATAATGCCTAAAACAATGTAAATGCTATGCTAATAGCTGTAGGCACTATGTAAATGATATGTAAATAGTTGCTGCTGGTGTGCAGCAAATTCAAGTTTCACTTTCTGAAACTTTCTGGGATTCTCTACCGCCCCCAAATATTTTCTATCTGAAGTTGGATGACTTGCCAGTGCAGAACCTGCATATATGGAGAGCTGCGTGCACGCACGCTCAGTTGTGTCTGACTCTTTGCGACCCCATAGACTAGTCCATCAGGCTCCTCCATCCACAGGATTCTCCAGGCAAGATTATTGGAGTGGGTTGCCATTTCCTTCTCCAGGGGATCTTCCCAACCCAGGCACTGAAGCAGCATCTTCTACATTGCTGGTGGATTCTTTACCACTGTACCACCTGGGAAGCCCGTGGAAAGCTGATGTATATTAATAACATGAAAATCGAAATAAATAAGAAAAAAGAAACTATCTTTAAGATTGGTAAAAGTAAACATTCCCATGTTAAAATTTTGTTTAAATTCAATTAAACAAGGCAGCTTTCATATATTCAGATGCTTCATGGGGAAGCTTCCTGCAGCCAAGATTATAGCTATGTCTTTGGGGCCCACAGTATTTATAATTATGGTGTATCACAATGTTGTTTTCTCCCAAAGATATACATGTTAGATTCTTATATTTGGCTGTATACAACATAAGTTTTATCTTAAACAGTTGATCCAATATTTTAAAAATGCAATTGTTCATAACAGTTCATCGAGTCATGATAAGTAGTATATTACTTTTCCTTGAAATATAAGTTAAATATTCTACCTTATGACTTCTCAGAAACCTTGAGATTCACCTTTGGATAAGCTAAGATGTAGGATGACAAGTTACCTAAAAGTGATTAAATAGATTCTTCATTTCCAACTATTCCAATCTTAGTTATCTATGTATATTCTGATGAGAACACATAAACATGCCAACCCATATAATCACTATAAATGTAACTACCTAACTTACCATGTGCAACTAAAGATCAGAAGATCATAGTCCCACTTACATACTATTTTAGAGTCTAAATTAAGATTTCTCACTGATAAGGGATATTCAAGGAGCTGATCCCAAGCTCTAGATACACTGTGCTTAAAATGTGCTGGAAGAAAGGAACAGTGAGAGCTTAGAAATACCCACCATGGCTTTCCTCTCAGGATCACATCTGTTTTCTTAGTCTATTATTCTATGACCCTAGGTCATTCACTCAGCTGGGGAAAAGGATAGCAGCCTAGTTGAGGACTTTAGGAAGTGGACCTGGGCCTACGGACTAGAAGTTTCCAATTTCTGTGCCCAAGAAAGGTCAAGTACTGGGAGAAGGATGGACTTGCCAACATGGCTATGATGGCAATGATGACAATGAAGACAAGCACCAAAGGTGGCCAAGATGAACACAATGGTGAGCCAAGGATCTGAGCAGAGCAAGTTCAGGTGAGAAAACATAGACCTTCCACGTTCAGACCCAGACTGGGAAGGAGAAAAGCAGGGGAGGGGGAGTTGTTCCAGGATTGCAGGTGTTTGGGAAGGGGATGAGGAGGAGGGAGGGAGGAGGCACCAGACACACAGACAGACCAGTTGCTGAGGGTAGGCTTCCATCAAGACAGGAGGATCTCCAGTAATTGAGAAATATCCCCAGGGTCTTTTTCAACTTTCTAGTAAGTTAGCAAAATGTTGGAAAGCACGAGAATAAGTCATCCTTCGTGGTAAGATTTCCTCTATGCCCATAGCCCCAGTCCCCTAACCTATCCCTTTCTTGAATTGAGCCCATCACACAAAAAAATACGACCAAAAGAAATAGCCCCACACACCAAAACCAACATTTGAGACCCATTCTGGTCCTAAGAAAACCACTGTTAACTTGGAACTTTCCCTACTTCTTTCAGATTCAAGTGCCTTACATTTTTCTCTGTTCTTAGCCCCTTGCAATCATGTCACTTAAAAAAACAACAATAAGCAGCTGATGAGATAATATTTAAATATTAGTTTAGTTTTCCCAGCTAAGAGAAATATCAAAATGCTCCTTAATATCATCACTCAGTAACTTTAAAATAAATGGTAAAATGTGAGAATAGTAAATAATGTAAACTATTTTAAAAACAACATTATGAGCTCCAAAGCTCAAAACTAAAATTTTTGCATAGACATTTAAAATTGGAGTTTATGACACTGAGATATCTCACAAAATCAAGATATTAATAGCTACATTTGAGGTTTTTGTATGACATCTGACTTAGTGGCCAAAACCATATGATTGCTTGGCTCAAAGCTCTTGCCTATAAATTTATTTAAAACATATTTAAAGGCCTCAAAACTTACGAAAGATGCCAGCTTAATAAAACTCCCATGGGAGTTTTTAATTACACTAATGATGTTCAAAGTATTGACTATGAATTTCCCAAAGTCCTAGAAGTTATGGGGGTAGGGAGGGAACTAATCAAGCATGATGCTCTAAATTGCTTATAGTCCTCCCCTCCCTCCTCTCTCCCCTCCTCCTTTTTCTTACATGTATTAAAGCAGAAATAATGACTCCATCATAATGTGCTTGCAAATCCTGTATTTTAGGAAGGGTGAGTTTTGCCACATTCAAGAAAACACATAATACTCTAAACAGGAAAATAAGCTCGAAGGAGATTCTGCAGAGATGAAAATGAATCTTGTTTTCCTCAGAAGTCATCAAATGTTTAATGTTAGCCCTGACATTTTAAGTCAGAGTTCATCACAAACAGGTTCTTCCTCCTGTGTTTATGTGAAAAGATGATACATTTTCCTTCCTCATTTCAATGACAAAAGCCCAATATTCCAAACGCCCATTATTTTTCACTCTGTATATAGCCAGTATTAAGCATGGGTTTGTGTTATGAACTTCCTTGGGTCTAAATCAGTCAAAGAAAGATTCAGGGCCTGATTCCACAAAAGCAACCGCTGAGAACAGTAAAGACCATTATTTCCTCTCCCACTGCTGGCAGAGGTCAGCATCCCTGTCATTAGCCATGTCATAACATAATTGTATTACTACTCCTTATGTGGGCAGATACTGAGCAATAACTGAACACATCACATCATTGCAGAAATGAAAAAGTGCCACTTCTTCGTCCCAATTTAGCATAAAATCAGTGAAAACAATCTTCAGAAATGACACTGCACTAGAAACTGAAAGGAACTGTTATTACTCTGTGGGTATATATTTAAACTAATGTTCTGACATCTTCAACTAGAACAAAAAAGAGGACTCTATTTTACTACTGAGCTCCAATTGGGAGTGCCTATAATCCAATTTCTTTTGGTAACATTCAGTTCAATTAAGGGATACAATGTTACTTAAAATAGCCTTCATTAGATGAAACTCCAGTATGGTACCCATCTCTCAATGTCTCAAACAAAGCCATGCTTTAAGTTGCCAGAGGTAAACAGTGTTACTTTGAGCCTACTGGTTCCTGTCCAGTCTATGAGTTACACTGCTATTTCAAAGGCTGACCTATATACAGCAACATGCCATCCAGTTCTGGCTGTTTGTATAAGAAGAGATGCTTCGCACAGTTGCCATAACTAACATCGATGCATTGTTCTCACTTTTCTCCCTCAATGGGTTACGTGAAAATGGAGGCCACTTTGTATGATGATGTGCTCATAACCTAATGTGTTCTTGCAACAGAGCGATACTAAATTAAACTGTTTTCCAAAAAATTGCTCCTCCAGAGTTTATTAACTGAACAATATAAGTAGTGTTTTGGCAATCTATAGAGCAGTGGTGCTGGAGAATGTCAGCAAAGTAAAACAACCTCGTTTTAGTTTAGAAAAGCTCCAGGAAGAGGATATTCATTTTCTGGATTAGGGTCTCTCCTGACATTGAAAAAAATAATGTCACTGGAGAAAGTCTAGTCACAGTGTGTGGTGCTGAAGCACAGAAAGATACTGGTTCTGCTGGGATTTAGCACACTGACTTTAGTAAAGTGTCGACAGATTTCAAATAAAGACAATTAGTAATTTATGATCTTATCATCCTACTGAAAACAAATAGCCTGACAAAGTGACTGTTTCTTGTAATCAACTACACACTAGTGACACCTCTGAAAGAGACAAGGTTTACTTTGCAGTCTTCTCTCTTTGGGGGGAGTCAGAGCTAACTTGTTTTTACTAATGTAGATAAAGATTATTTCACCTCTTTCACACTTCTGTCCACCTTTTAGATCCCTGCAAATCTACTTGAGTCACTGCAAAAATGAATGCTGGCTGACTACACTGTAAGCAGCTCAAACTGTGGAACCGGACAGAAATTTTGTGCCAATGCTAATCACGGTGGAGTAGAAAACATTAGTGCCGGGGTTTTCTGGGGCCTAGCAAATCTACTCAGTACACTAAATATAATCAAGAATGAGTGACAAACATAGTTGATAGACTGCTACCCAGAGAAGGGCAGGAGCAGACATCCTGAGGCAAACATTTCCATGAAGTCTCTTCCTACTATGAAAAGTGTATCTTATGACTGTGTATCTTTAAAAATCCATTATTCCCTGAATAAGTAAAATAGAAGACTTGCATCCAGTCTATAGAAAGGGTGGCTGATTTGCATTTAAAAAGAACAGTTTGCTCCCCGTACACTGGATGACTTAAAAGGAACTTCAATGAGCTAGTAAAAAAAAATTCTGAAGACTTTCTAAATTAATTTATTCAATGCACAGTACAACCCACTAAAATTATTTAAAGCACTTAATTGGAAAATGATTTAATATATTGGAGCAATTCTTGATTTTCCAAAGCATTTAACTTTCAAATTAAATCTGACCCTCCTATCACTAGAATGACGAGTGAAATGTGTATCTAAGACATTATAAAATCACAGATAAACTTAATAAGATTTGTCCAGTTTCAGTGACAAAATGTTTCTGACCTTTTGGTTCCAATTAATACTGCGGAATAGGTCTTTACTATCAAGAATGCTGCTACCTTTCTATTATTTTTGTTAGTAGACGTGTTATAAGCAAAAATAAAATATTACATACACAAAACACCTCCTTATTAAGGCAAACCAGACTTTAGAGTAAAAGAGCTATGTTACCAACAAATAATGAAACTTCATCACAGAAACTTCTCTGGTCAAAGTTCCCTTACCCTCCAACTTGTCCCTAGCTACAGAGATGCTTCCTGCGGGATGAAAAGCCTTTCTACCTTGTCCAAGACTAGACTCCTCTGGTTTCTAACTTGCCTAGACATCAACACACGCACGTTGGTCTTACACATTGTATACACAGGGCATCAGGGAACTTCTCCACGGGATGCTATAACTCACAGCTCTGTGGGGTGTGTGTCTGGAGGGTGTCTGTAGTGTGAGTGTGTGTGTGTGTGAGTGTGTGTGTGTGTGTGAGTGTGTGTGTGTGTGAGTGTGTGTGTGTGTGAGTGTGTGTGTGTGCATGCGCGCGGGCGCGCGCCTGGATTGACCAAGACTCTGAGTTGCGAGTCTGCAGCGTGCTGGGGCCCCGGGGCTGAGGGTGAAACGCGCTAAATACCTCCGGCTCACGTAAAATAGCTGCTTGATGATGACTCGCCACCGGGCAAATGTTACCAGTCCCAACGCTCTATCCAGTGGAATTCACCGAGGGGCCGACGCGGGATTGCTGGCAGAGGCACGGTGTCCACCGAGCGGGAGCTGGGCGTCTAAACCGCTCCCCCAGAGTCGCAGAGAACTCAATTCTCCCCGCCACGTTTCACCGGGCAGGACTGTTTAGACATGTCCAAAAAGCCCGAGGCGAGGACAGCCGTGGCCCTGCGGCTGCTCTCGGACTCGGTCCCCCACGCGTCCTCCCTCCGGGAGGTGAGAGTTCGGGAAAGCGCAGGAGTCGCCCCCTTCCTATGTATCCCCAGACTGTTCCATCCTTGGGACAAGCGGAGCTCCGCAGAAG
>NW_011494680.1:11549492-11550568 GCF_000754665.1 Bison bison bison
GGCCGGCTTCGCCCCGGACCCCGCGGCCTGGGCACCTGGGGTCCCCGGGATCGGGTACAGTCCAGTCCAGGACCTGCTCGCGTCCCGCGCCGAGTGCTGCTGCTCCGAACGTGAACGCGGCGCGCCCGCCCAGTTCCTAACAAACTCGCGGTTTCTGCGCGCACCTCCGGGCGGGAGCTGTCCCCGGGACCCCGCGCTCCCGTGGCACCCCGGCCTGCAGATCCGAGCCCGGACACTGGGCTCTACCGCCGATCGGCTTCGGGAAAACAAAAGAGTTGCGGAGCGCCGTTCCCGGGCGGAGGGCTTCTCCGGGTCCCCGGCACCCTGACTCCCAGCGGCTCCCCTGGCAACTAATTCCGGGCCGGGAAGCGGTACCACGAGCCCCCGCAGCCCGCACAGGAGCGAAGGAGGGAGAAGGGGAAACGAGAAAATCAACGGAATTCTCTCACTCTCCGCCTGCGTTCCGGGACCCCAGACACACCCCCAAAGTATTCTGCTGTTCTTTCTTAATTTTTTCCCCCCCAGCGCCCGCGGCAACCCTAGGCAGGACTACTGAATCGCGATCAGCGGGAAGGGAACGACGGAGCAAAGCGCGTCACTTTCCGCACTATCGCGGTGCAGGGTAAAGCCGGGAGCTGCTCCGCAAAACTGACTCCCCGAGCGCACGCCCCGGCAGCCGCGGGGCTGCGAGCCGAGCGCGCCCGGGAGACCGGCCTCCGCGGCCGGCCGGCGGGCCTGCCGCCGCCCCCTCCCGGGACCGAGCAGCCAGAACGCGGCGGAACAAAAGCAGAGCGTTCACCTTGTTGCAATAGTAGGGGTCCAGGCAGGGAGAGGGTCCCAAACAGGGCGCGTCGGGCGCAGCGGCGGGCTGGGCTGGAGGTGGATAAAATCTTACGTCCATTTCACTCTCACATCAAGCAAACTCCTTTTCTGTGCCTTAAAAAAAAAAAAAAGTGTCCAGCAAAACAAGCTTAGACGGAACAGAGAGAGGTGTCTGGACTCAGGAGTAAAAGAAACACCTTCCTTCCCTCACATCCGTTTGTGGTTTGTTTAAGAAGAAGAGGAGAAAAAAAAAT
>NW_011494680.1:11550668-11551563 GCF_000754665.1 Bison bison bison
AAAAAAAAAAGAGGGGGGAAAAGCGCTCAACTCTCCCCCAAGCCGCGGCGCGCACCCGTCGGCGCCGAGCGCGCAGCCCGCTCCGCCGCCGGGCAGGTAACTTCATGCGCTCATTGTCCCCCCGCCCGCCCCCCTCCCCGCCTCCCGCGCCCCTCGCCGCCCGGCACACGCGCTCGGGCTCTAGGTCCTGGGCGTTTTATTGAAGTCTCTGAGTTGCTCTGCTTGGAGTTTATTTTCTCCACCTTGGAGGCCTGGAATGGGGTGGGGAGGACCGGAGAGGGGGACAGGGCGGTGTGTGTGTGGTGTGGTGTGTAGAGGGGGGCGGTGAGCGCCCCGGGCCCGGCGGGGTGGGGTGCGCGGCGGGACGCGGGTTGCTGGCGGCCCAATGGCGAACGCTCGGGGCCGGGGGCCGGAGGAGGGTGGAGCGGAGAAGGACCAGGAGAACGTGGCTGGGCCCCGGGCCGCGCTCTCCTGGCCGCGGCGCGACGCACACAAAGGGGCCGGCGAGCCCGAGCCTGAGGCGGCCACGGGGCCCAGCGGGGAGCACGCAGCCAGGGGGCGCTGTGGCGCCTCCCGCTCCGCGGCCCCGCCCCCAGGCCCGCCCCGGCCCCGCCCCGCTCCCGCCGCCCCTGCCGCGGCCCTCCCCACCTCTCTCTGGCGCCCAACACCTCTAGCCGCGCGGCCGTCCCCACCCAGCTGTTCGCTCCCCACCCCAGTTCCCGCTCTTGGGTGGAAGTGACTGCTCCTGCCTGCGCTGCTGTGGGGGCCGGGAACCCTTGGGGAGCGCCAACCCTCTGCGCGCTCTAACTGGCCTTCTGTCCCAGGGACCCCAAGGGAGGGCAGTTAGCGAAGGCTAAGGCTGCGTTGTTGTTGTGGTGGTGGTGGTTGTTCAGTC
>NW_011494680.1:11551663-11580331 GCF_000754665.1 Bison bison bison
GTTGTTCAGTCGCTGAGTCATGTCTGCCTCCTTGCCACCCCATGGTCTGCAGCAGGCCAGGCTTCCTTGTCCATCACCAAACTCCCAGAGCTTGTTCAAACTCATGTCAATTGAGTCAGTGATGCCCATCTCCTCCTCTATCCTCTACTTCTCCTCCTGCTTTCAATCTTTCCCAGCGTCGGGGTCTTTTCCAATGAACTGGCTCTTAGCATCGGGTAGCCAAAGTATTGGGAGTTTCAGCTTCAGCATCAGTCCTTCCAGTGAATATTCAGGGTTGATTTCCTTTAGGATTGACTTTTTTGATCTCCTTTCAGTCCAAGGGACTCTCAAGAGTCTTCTCCAATACCACAGTTTGAAAGCATCAATTCTTAAGCACTCAGCCTTCTTTATGGTCTAAGTCTCACATCCATACATGACTACTGGAAAAACCACAGCTTTAACTCTATGGACCTTTGTTGGCAAAGTGATGTCTCTGCTTTTTAATATGTTGTCTAGGTTTGTCTGAGGACAGTATAAGGAAGGATAAAATGAACATCCCTTGAGGTCTATACATGGCTCCTTTAGGAACATTTTGTTAGGCATTGCTTTATATTTCTTACATCATTTTCATCTTAAGTCATTGTTTTCTTTCTTCCCTCATCATTTTTTAAGTGGCAAGAATACAGCTTCCTCTCTACCTCCAGATTAACACGGTGCGAATTGTTGTAGGGAGAGAGAATTGTAAGATAAAAGAATTTTTCTCTGTTGGATTCAGAAGAACCTCTGTGTTTCCAGGTCCTTCAAGGAGTGATTGATCGGTCATATGTGATGATGTCTCCATAAAAATCCCAAAGATCAGGATTCAGAGAGCTTCCAAAGTGGTGAACAGTAGAGGTGCTGGCCTCTCTCATCCTTGCCCTCTGTAGCTCTTCTATCTATTTGTTCCTCTATGTCCTTTATTATACCCTTATATAATCAAGTGATAGACAGTAAGTCAACCTTTTCGTGAGTTCTATGAGCCACTCCAGAAAATTAAGCAACCCCAAGGAGGTGCCATAGGAACGTCTGATTTATAACTGATTGGTCACAGGCATAGGTAAATAGAGACTCCCCTAGTGGTCCAGTAGCTCAAAACTGCATTCACAACGCAGGAGAACTGATTTCCATCGCTGGTCAGGGAACTGGATCCCACATTCCGCAACAAGGATCAAAGATCCTGTGTGCTGCAACTAAGACCTGGAATTTTTTTTTAAAGTGTTATGTGCCTGCCTGGATAAAGGGGGGGGGTGGTTGGGGGAGAAGGGATACATATCTATGTATGGCTGAGTCCTTTAGCTGTTCACCTGCAGCTACCGAAACATTGTTAATCAGCCATCAGTTCAGTTCAGTTCAGTCGCTCAGTTGTGTCCAACTCTTTGCGACCCCATGAATCACAGCACACCAGGGTCCCTGTCCATCACCAACTCCCGGAGGTCACTCAGACTCATGTCCATCGAGTCAGTGATGCCATCCAGTCATCTCATCCTCTGTCGTCCCCTTCTCCTCCTGCCCCCAATCCCTCCCAGCATCAGAGTCTTTTCCAATGAGTCAACTCTTCGCATGAGGTGGCCAAAGTACTGGAGTTTCAACTTTAGCATCATTCCTTCCAAAGAAATCCCAGGGCTGATGTCCTTCAGAATGGACTGGTTGGATCCCCTTGCAGTCCAAGGGACTCTCAAGAGTCTTCTCCAACACCACAGTTCAAAAGCATCAGTTCGGTGCTCAGCCTTCTTCACAGTCCAACTCTCACATCCATACATGACCACAGGAAAATAATCAGCTATACTCCAATACAAAGTAAAAGTTTGAAGTTTGAAAAAAAGGAGAAGCACAAGTAACAACCTAGACTTGCAACTGGAAGAGTGTATGTCTTTGGCGTTGCGGGGAGGGGGGAGGTGCGGGGGGGGGCAGTCTTGTAGGACTGAGCCCTGATCCTGTGAGTTCTGATGTTATCTCCAAGTAAATAATGGCAGAATTGAGTCCAATTGTAGGACACCCAGCTGGTGTTACAAAATTGCTTCATGTGGAGAAAACCCACACGTCTGGCCTCAGAAGTGTTGAGTGTCTAGTAGTGTAAGAGCAAAGGAGAAAGACAGGAAGCAGACCAAGTTTTTCCCAACTCAGGTGCAAATTTGAGCTGTTGGCAAAAAAATTTTAAGTTCTATACTCTAATCACTCATATATAGAGAGTAGACCAGGAGTGTCGTCTCCGTGTAATCGGAAAAAATACTCTCTTGATAATGCTCCACCCAGGACCGGTCATGATCATGTCTCAAATGGGTAGGTGCACTTCGACCAAGAAAAACTTGGGGAAATTTAAAAAGCGAGACCTCTGAGTAAATCTTATTGATTTGAAAGATAAAATAGAGGATCATTATAACTTTTGAAAGAAAACCTTTTTATTTTATATTGGAGTATAACCAATTAATAATGGTGTAATAGTTTCAGGTGGACAGTAAAGGAACTCAGCTATACGTATACATGTATCCAATCTCCCCCAAATTCTGGCCCAGTCATTACGTTACTTTTCAATTTCTGCGGCATTCAACTCTATGTCATGGCTTTTTGTTGTTGTTAGTCGCTAAGTCATATCTTGACACTTTTGGACTATAACCTGCTGGGCCTCTCTGTCCGTGGGATTTCCCAAGCAAAAATACTGGACTGGGTTACCATTTCCTTCTCCAGTGGATCTTCCTGACCCAGGGATCAAACTCCTACATTGTCTCCTACATTAGCAGCAGATTCGTTACCACTGAGCTACCAGCAAGGCTCTCATTTATTTGTCCATTTATTCATACATGTGTACATTCTTCATCAAAGGTTTATGAGCTGGGGGGAAAGCACTATGCTGTATGTTGTGTGTAGGTTAACATATAACAACAAATTACTTCAAAACACTTTCTTCTTTAAATGACTTTAGAGTTTTATTGAGCAGTGTTTCCAGCACTGTTTGTTCAGTGAAATCACCTTAGAAGCTTCAAAAAATACTTGTGCCTGGGATCCTCCTGCAAAGAATCTGATTCAGTTCATTTGGGGTAGGGCCTCGGCATAGGACTTTTGAAAAGCTCTCAACTTTTAAAAAGATTGAGGCCAATTGTTCTAGAAGGAAAGATAAGATGTGCAGAGAGGTAATGTTAAATATTTTAGTAAATAAAATTGGCTGCATTTTTCTTGGGGTTGAAAATCACAAGGAGACACTGGGGACCCTGACTCCCAGGATCCCATCACCTGCACTGCCTTTCAGAGCCTGAGTGTGGCAACAAAACATGAATAAATTGTTGTGTAGCCAGACTACAATTTGGTCATCTGAACTAGGAATTTACATACCTCATTACCAGAAAATAGGCTCCCCAGTGGCTCAGTGATAAAGAATCCACCTGTGATGCAGGAGACATGGGTTTGATCCCTGGGTTGGGAAGATCCCCTGGAGAAGGAAATGGAAACCCAGTCCAGTATTTTTGCCTGGGAAATCCCATGGACAGAGGAACCAGGCAGGCTACAGTCCATGGTGTCACAAAAGAGTCAGACATGACTGAACAACTGAGCCTGTGCTCCAGAAAATATGTGTCTATAAGCAAAACATCTCCCCACTAGAATTGATGTAATAACATGGATAGCTGCAATTTATAAAATGCCTCCTCTATTGTAGACCTGGTCCTCATTTTTATACATTTAACTTCACTGTCTCATTTAGTTTTACAAATGACATTGGAAACCCTAACCAGTAATTACAAACCACACTTAGCATTTGATTTGGTTCTCTAAACATTACCCATCATCATTTTAATTATGGTTCCATACATTGTAATGTTTTCAAATTTGCAGTTGCTTTCCTTGACCACATTTTATGTTTACTGATTCTTTGTACTATGCTAAGTCCTAAATCTTGGAGTAAGATCTCCAAATTACACACAGGATGTGTTACTTTAGGGAAAATATCCCCTAGAAAGTTCATCCTATCTATGATATATTAGAGTTTTATTAGAAATTATTCAACAACAAAGTGGTACTTCCTGAGGGACATTTTTTGTTAGTTTGGGGAGTTAGTTTTTCTTTCAGGAAGATCCCCTGGAGGTGGAAATGGCAAACCACTCCAGTATTCTTGCCTGGGAAATCCCATGGACAGAGGAGCCTGGCAGGCTACAGTCCACCACAGGGTCACAGAAGAGTCAGACATGACTTAGCAACTAAACAACAACAACCACAGCAGACTACCTCTACAGATAGACTGTGAAAAACATCTTGTAGGAATTCATTTTGAAATACTAAATTTTTAAGCTAAAATGGAAGTATGCCATACTTTATAATTAAATTAATATTCAGTCTTTCCCTGGCCTCTTATGTAAGGGTGAGTTTTCCAGCAAAGCTAATGCCTCAATCTCTCCTATAGAAGAAAAGCCTCATTTTTTAAAAAGACCATTCATTTGAACCTCATTGGGCCACCTTCTATTTTAACCTATCTCATTATGCACGCGTATATAGGTTGACCTTCCTACCAAGGTTATGGGGTGAAATAACTATGCTTGTCCCCTTAGAACCTAACCAACCCTGAGTCCTACTTAAAGTTTCAAAAAACATCATTAAGGGTTTTGTTGGGAAAGGTTTACATTTTCTCAACTTGCCAGTTAGAATTTAGTGTTGTCCAGAGTCATTCACTATTTTTCTAAAGTAATTTAAATGTAAACTAGGCTGATATGCAGTTCGTAATATAATGCCACAAGAGAACACAGAGTACTGAAGTTTATTTCCTGGGGAGACTGGTGAGAAATGACTAGACTGGAAGCCTTTCAACCAGAAAATAAAGGATTTTTGGAATGATGAAAGTTTGAAGGAAATGATAGAGGGTCCACAGATACCTCACATGGTACTCAATGACTCATAAAATGCAGTATTTTTTACATACTATGGAAAGTGCGCCATGCTTGTACATGTCACCATTGAGTCTGGTACAGTACTTTGATCTTCAACAATATACAACATTTGTGGCATAATGGCCATAATAGGACTATTCAGCTATTTCACACGGGAATAATCCAGTCCTCTCTCATCAGGATAAACTGTGAGGACAAATCCTTTCAAAATCAGAATTAGTTCCTTGTAGAAGAGGGAGGCTACAATTATCCTTTAAATAGGAGCAGCTGCAACATGGTATCGGCCTGGAGCATGGCAGAGAAGTGTTTCTCCAATGCAATTAAATGGATTTTTTTTTTTTAATGCAAACATGTTCTATAAAAAGTCAACTACAAGGTGAGTAGGCGTGGAATTGCTGAGATGAAAAGAACACGCATTTTGCTTACCTGAGTTAATATCACTACCTTGGTAAGTGATATTTTGCTGCGAACGAATTATCAAGGCTCCTACTTTCCCATAAAGTGGGCCCACTTGGGGACCAGAGTAACACAAAGGAAAGATAATTCTGGTTCATTTGCACACTCTGTGTCTTATTTTGAAATGTATTTAAAGCTACATTTTGTTATTGTTGCTTTTCCAAAAGATATGATGAGTCAACAGCAACATTTTGATTTAAACAAGAAAGGTAGCCCTTGGGTGGAGAAATATAAATATAGGACTTATCCCTAGGCAGTGCCTACCTCCATGACAAGACAAATGGAAGGGCACTTCAGTTTTGACCATAAAGATAATTAAAGGATTGGAAAATAAGATCTTTAAGAAAGATGAAAGGACCAGAGAGGGTAATGTGGAGAGGCAATGTAATATCTTCAAATTGTGTATCTTAAGAGTTCTTTCAGAACAACCAGACAACACCTCCACTGGAGATATGACATGAGGAATTGTATGTAATTCTAGAACAGTGAGCATTTCATCTCACGTGAAAAAAATTTCCCCCAGTGATCCTGAATGTACTGCCAAAAGAGAGTATGAGCTCTCCTTAGGACTGCTTTTTAAAATCTCAGCACCCAATGAATACTTGTCAAGTCACCCAAGCATCTCCTGACACCCCTCCTCTTCTTGAAATGTTCCTTCTTTATAAAAGACCCAGTGGGCAGAGGGTTTGAACTTAGCTCTAATTATCTGAAGGGTTTCCGTGCTCATAAATTTTAGATAGGATAAAGTTCAGCCAGACAATGAACCAAGATGTCTCCCGTGGCTCTTTGAAATCTGAAAAATGCTTTCTTTAACGTTAGTTCTCGTTCCTGAGTATTGTCAAGGACGTTGGTCACAAAGGAAAATAGCAACATCTGATTTTGTAGACAAAATTTAGATGTGATGTAAAACTAGGCATTGCAATCTTTAATGTACTTTTAGAAGTTTACTTTTTTTAAAAGAACACTCTCACATGAGATAGATGGCCTTTTAAAATGATCCCTGAGCCAAAGATGAAAGAAAAGGAATCCTCCTGCTTCACTAGACTGGATTATAATGCGTAGCCTTCAATTCACTAATTCAAAAATCACACATTTTCAAGATAGCAAGAGACTCTTCAGCTCCAAGTTAGGCTGATGGTGGCTGCCAAATCCCTACTCCTCCCATGAAATCGTCCATGGTTGATTAGGAAAGTGACTCTACCCTCAACCTGCCCTGTTTCCACAGGTAGTCCCTGATCTCTGCCCTGATTAAGTGCGCCCTGCTTCCTTCCACTATAAATCTCTTTACACTTGACCTTTACGTAATGCAATTACCTGTCTATCCATGTATTGCTTTAATGTTTCCATTTTGTTCCTAGTGGCATTCCAATATACCTGTCTGTATTAATGTGTTTGATGCGGATTCTAAACTCCTGGAGGGAAGGGACAGAATCTCTTTAGATGGGATTGATGGTCCTCAAATATCAAATGCCTAAAAAATGCTCTCTGCAAGAAAACAACTTAACTTAGCATATTTTTTCTTGGTCTGGAGAGATTTAATTCAGGAAGCTATTGGTAAAGATTCAGGATGTCATAATATATAAACACTTCCATTTTATTAAGACAAGTAGGAAAGAGTTAGAATTGTACTATATTATCTATGTTGCCTTGTCTCTATTACTACGTTTGAATATCACCTGTAATTAGGGCTTCCCGAGCGGCACAGTGGTAAAGAGTCCTCTTGCCAGTGCAGGAGATGCGGGTTCGATTCCTGATCGGGACGATCCCCTGGAGAAGGAAATGGCAACCCACTCCAGTATTCTTGCCTGGGAAATCCCATGGACAGAGAAGCCTGGCGGGCTACACAGCCTGGGGTCACACAGAGTCAGATTGAAGCGACTGAGCATGCACATCATCTATTAATATAACTAAGGAAACCATAAATTATTAAGGTCCCTTTACATGTTAAGTGTCCCCATGGAATAATACGTTAGTTCTTGTGGCTCCTTCTCCCCCTCTTCCTCCACTCTCTTGACTGCTTTACCCATTTATGCTTTTGATGTGGTGTCTATAAACACCTATAATCTCTAGACTCCCAGAGGATTGGGACCTCCCTGGTGGTCCAGCTCTCTGATACCCAAATATACCAAACCGGTAACTCTCCCGAAAACAGCCACATGTCACTGGCCTTATTTTCAAGCGTTTACACCTAGTGCTCCCTTGGTCTAGAAAAAGCATCAGTAGTGCCACATAATCACATCACTTCCAAAATCCAAATCAAATATTCCCTCCACGTGAAGCCCTGCTTCTCTCCCTACCCGCCACCCACCTCCCCCCCAGCCCCAGGCATGATGTGTATTCCATTACTGTGTTGTAATCATTAGTTTATAAGCTATTTTTCTTCTGCTTTAGATTATATCTCAATCATCTTTATACTTCTAACCTTTGGTATAGAAATGAGTACAAATGGCTAGTACGACACGGCAAGTTTTTTTTTTTTTTTAATGTGACCTGCTTCTGTTAGGTGTTATTTGGGAATAGTGTCATATATTTTATGGTGAATACAGTTTTTAAAAAAAGATTTATCCACTCCCTTAGCAGTGGTTTATCTCTCCCTCAGAGAAAACCAGAATGAGTTTTTTAATAAAATGATTGAACAGGTACACTGAATCTTCAATTTAATTATTTCAATTCCTGCAAAAAAAAGGTCTTTCAGAAAGCCTGCTGCTTGGTAAAATGTGATAAAGTTCCAACACATTCTTAAAAGTTGTAAATTAATTTATAAATTTCCATTCAAAGTTTAATCTGCTATTTTCACACAAGAAAACTCATAAGGTTGCTTCCTATTGAGTTACTATCTTTGCATCTAGAGTTTAAGCCAGTATTTAATCTCTTTCTAGAAGCTTCCAGAGGTGCTTGGTACATTATAGGTGAATGTTGCCCATTTTTATTGCTTTTGGAGTTAAGCAAGAATTCCACACCTGTCATTCCAGACCCTGGCTTGCTTACTTACTTCTAGTTTATTTCTCTCAATTTTTGTATTTCTCCCAGGGCAGGTCACCTTTTTTTTTAATGTGCCCTGACTCTGGCTTCTGCGTGTATGTTCCTAAGCACTGTCCTGCCCTCCACATCCTCCCAGAAGCTTCATCACCCTCTTGCTTTTGTTCTTAACAGCCACTGCCCCGCTGAAACTACTACTGATTCTTCTGTCTCGATCTAGGCTTGTCCTACTCTCATTCCTGGAGCAACTATTGGTGATTCTTTCATGGGATGTCTCTCTCACCCACTGTGTTACCATTCTATGCATTTTATCCCATCTCCCTTCTCAATAAGTTTTTGGGGCAGTATTACCGTGCCCTGTTCATCTCTGAGACGCCTGCAATGCCGAGCACAATTTCTTGACCATAACAAGGACTCAGTAGCTATTTGTTTAACTGAATTGAATTCAAATATGTTCAAACAGCTCTCTCCTCACTATGTTTGACAAAATAATTATAACAAGTCCATAATCACATTCAATGGTAAAGCCAAGATTTGAACATGAGTAGCTCACTGCACTTTAACCCCTACAACTTTGTTATCCCTACAATAGACAGAATATGTATTCAAAATTGTTGGCCTGGCTATATAATTTATCTCTAATCATTAAAGGGTAAACATTTTCCTGATACTACTGAACATATTTTCTCTGACAGTGTGACAAAAAATGATTTTATTTTTCTGTGACACCAGTTTCACAGAATGGGAACGTAAAGCAATTTAAGAGCATTCCTTTCATAAGTTTATTATGATATCCCTCTGAGTTCTTTCAGGATCTATAGATACAATGCACAGATGTATAGATACTATCAAGTTTACTATATAATATTGGATTATGCATGCATGCTCAGTCATGTCCAACTCTTTGAATCCCCATGGACTGACTATAAACCAACAGTCTCCTCTGCCCATGGGATTTTCCAGGCAAGAGTACTGGAATGGGTTGCCATGCCCTCCTCCAGGGAATCTTCCTGACCGATGAATTGAACCTACATCTCCTGCATTGCAGGTGGATTCTTTACCACTGAGCCATCAGAGAAGTGCCCATAATAACGGATTGTCTGTCCCCAGTTGGAAGACTGTTTACTTCTGTGCACTTCAGTGGCTCAAAGGTAGCACAGGAGTATTTGGAGCCAAGGATGTGGGCTTTATAATAAACTTGGCTTAGCATTCAGGGGTTTATTCTGGGTTTTGGGGCTTCAATATGCTGGAAGAAATATGGAATCTACAAAACATCTTTTTAATCTCAGTGATGGAACTTGAAAATTTAAAAAACAAGTCTAAAAAAATAACACCAACTTAATCTCTCCCTACATAAAGGAACCACTTGTTCTAGTAGAAAGCACTGTTGAATTTATTTTTAGAATAGGAAGGGAAAATAAAACTGAGGGAAGCAATGAAGCAACAATGAATTACCCTTCTGCTCTGGTGATATATTTGAACTGATTTTTCCTTTGTGGCTGGGCTTTTTCTGGGGGACAGAAACAGCAGAAATTATTTTACAATGCCCTTCAATAGCTGAGTCAAAATTCTCCTGAATTGTTGAAATTCTTCCTTATTTGCAGTTGAGTTTACTTTACTTTTACCAGTAGGTGTTTCAGATCAATGTGCATTTTGCCACCATCTTCTGGATGGAAAACTGCCTTTCCGTTCAGCAGCCTTCTCTTAAAATATCTTAAGTTTAAGATTTTCTACTTTATAACTGTGTCGTTTCCTTTCTAAAATATTTTGAGAATGTGAGGTTCTGGCAGTATCAGTTCAGTTCAGTCACTCAGTCGTGTCTGACTCTTTGTGACCCCGTGAATTGTAGCATGCCAGGCCTCCCTGTCCATCACCAACTCCTGGAGTTCACTCAAACTCACGTCCATCGAGTCAGTGATGCCATCCAGCCATCTCATCCTCTGTCATCCCCTTCTCCTCCTGCCCCCAATCCCTCCCAGCATCAGAGTCTTTTCCAATGAGTCAACTCTTCGCATGAGGTGGCCAAAGTACTGGAGTTTCAGCTTTAGCATCATTTCTTCCAAAGAACACCCAGGACTGATGTCCTTTAGGATGGACTGCTTGGATCTCCTTGCAGTCCAAGAGACTCTCAAGAGTCTTCTCCAACACCACAGTTCAAAAGCATCAGTTCTTCAGCGTTCAGCTTTCTTCACAGTCCAACTCTCACATCCCATACATGACTACTGGACTGTAAATCAGATTAAACAACACCCATTGCCAAGTGATCAGACAGAGAAAGAATTGTATGGATGAAAGCTGATGACACTCTGACCATTGCTAGGTGGCACTCTGTGGGATGCTCACAAGGAGTCCAGTTCCAGTGGCCGTTGAGCACTAGCTTCTGGGCTGTTTGGAGGAATGCTGGTCTCCTGCTTCAGTCCAAGAAAGATCCCATCAAGACAATTTCAGCAATTGTCTTGATCTTGATCGCTCTTATATTTGCTCTGTGGAAACTGGCAAATAAAGGCTGGTCTAGGGTTTCATTTGTCTGGATAATTATATAAGCTTGGGAGAATATATTGCAAACATTTTATTTTTTCCTCCACTCTTCTTTAGTTTGCATGATTTGGCTTTGCTTCTTCTTAACTTGAAAATACCCCAATGCAAGCAACAATTTTTTTTGCCAAAGGTTTTGAAAAACCTCTGCTGTCTGGGGTAGTGCGTGTTTTCTGGTGGTATGAGAAGATGCTGTGGGGATTAAGAGCCTGTGCTTGGGGATCTACCAAGCTGGGTCTAAATGCCAGTTCTGCTATTTGCCCAACTCTGGCAACTGAGTCCATCTTTTGCTGTTCAATTTCCTCATCTTGAAGACAAGGATCCCAATAAGAGTAAAAATACCTTATGGTGGTTTTTGTTGTTCAGTCTGTAAGCCGTGTCTGACTCTTTGCCACCCCACAGACTCCAGCACCCGAGCCAGATTCCTCTGTCCTCTGCTGTCTCCTAGAGTTCGCTCAAGTTCATGTCCATTGGTTGGTGATGCTATCTAACCATCTCATCCTTTGCCGCTCCCTTCTCTTTTTTCCTTCACTCTTTCCTAGCATCAGGGTCTTTGCCAATGAATCCACTTGCTCACAAAGGCTGTAAAATAGTAATTCTGATATGTTCTAGGCATAGGCAGTGATTAAAGTTTATGGATATTATCTCACTTCATGTCTTACCCCATGAGGTTGGCTCTATTAGTAATCCCAATTCAAGGGAGAAGGGGATTCCCTGGTGCCTCAACGGTAAAGAATCTGTCTGCCAACGCAGGAGACACCAGTTTGATCCCTGAGTCAGGAAGATTCCCTGGAGGAGAGCATGGCAACCCACTCTAGCATTCTTCACTGGAGAATCCCATGGACAGGGGAGCCTGGTGGGCTACAGTCCATAGGGTTGAAAAGAGTCAGACACGACTGAAGCAACTGAGCAGGCACACAGGTAAGGGAGAAAGAGATGGGGGCACAGAGGGTAAAGTAGCTGAGTAGGGACGCCCCACTGTAGGGAAGTGCCAGCTGGGATTCTGGCCCAGGCACGATTGTACTACAGGTGTATTCTTCACTAAGCAAAGCTAGTCTTTCATGGGCGTGGGCAATGTGACTTATGGTGCCTGCTGGACAAGTGGACACATGTGCGTTTAATTCACAGAGTGCTCCTGAGCTGTGCGGCAAGGCGTCTCACGGTTCATGACCTGCCTGTGCAGGTCTTGGGTGGGTGTTTGGGAGAAGGAGGAGCCCAGACGCCAGAGTTACACCCCTGCCACCTTGCTGAGTCTGCTCTGCTCTGAGATTTTCCCTGAAGCCTGAAGGGGGATCAATTTTCTTTCCTTCAGATTGTTTTTTTCTTAACATTTCTGTTAATTTTTTTTTTATATTTTATTCCCCCCCCCCTCATATTATCCTTAAGCATCACCAGCCAAAGAATTAAAGGAATACTCCTGGGGTTGCTATTTTTAACTCCTGTGGTTGGAGAGGATTCAATAAACATGCCTCTAGTGTTAGTTAACATGTTTTATTGGCTCACCGCATGTTTAAATATGCTCCACACACACTGCTCTTTAAGTCTTCACCTCTTTTGCCCCAGCTTGACTGTATGTTCTCTTTTCACGATGTCTTCCTTACTTGGCTATGGTTTAGGCATATTTGTATACCCTTCTCATCCAGCCAAAAGACTGTAATCTTCTTGAGGGCAGAAATTCTTACTTTCTTATCATGTTATGTCCTGTAGCAGCTAGCATGTTGTGGTTGTTTAGACACTGAGTTGTGTCTGCCTCTTGTGTGACCCCATGGAATGTAGCCCACTGGGCTCCTCTGTCCATGGGATTCTCCAGGCAATAATACTGGAGTGGGTTGACATTCTCTTCTTCAGAGGATCTTCCTGACCCAGAGATTGAACCTGGACTCCTGAGTTGCAGGCAGATTCTTTACCATTTGATCTCCAGGGAAGAAAGATGCTTATCACATAGTTATATAACAGACTTGGAAATTATTTGTTTTTATTAAAATTACACTTAAAGATGTGATAAACTTGAGAAAAATTAGCAAGACTAATGTTTACAACTTTATTCCAAACAATTGTTATCTATTGAGTAGATAATTTTTTAAAAGTTGCCCCGTTTCTTTGCCTCTCTCTTATCCAGAGTATTTTGCAATGGTGATGGTTTAGTCATTAAGTCATGCCTGACTCTTGCAACCCCATGGACTGTATCCTGCCAGGCTCCTCTGTCCATGGGATTTTCCAGGCGAGAATACTGGAGTGGGTTGCCATTCCCTTTCTCTAGGAAAACTTCCCGACCTAGAGATTGAACCAGGGTCTCCTGCACTAAGGTGGATTCTTTACCGAGTGAGGCACAAGGGAAGCCCCCCCAGGAGGTGGAGGCCATTTATTTATTCCTTAAGTCTGGATTAATACTGAAATGGCTTTGGACTATTACAAACAGTGGCAGCTACAGCATGCTAGTTTCAAGACTAGGACTAGAGTGACCTTGGCACGCATGTATTATCTTTTTTTTTTGTCACTGCGCCACTACCATGAGAGGAAGCTCGGGTTAGCCTGCTGAGACCCCGACAGGAGCAACAGGACTGAGTCGAGATGTACTAGCAACACCAGCAGAGACCGGAGGGCTGCCTGGTCAGCCAGCAGACTCTTCCTTTTCTCCTTCCCCACTTCCTTCCTTCCATTACATCTTTCTTCCCCTCACCCCTTTCTTTTTCAATGTATATAAGGTTTTCTTTAAAATTGCCGTGCTCTGCTAGCCCATCACATCTACTAGGATTAGGCCTGCAGTGACCGAGAGTAGGAAAGACACTCCTCTTTTTTTTTTACATTTATTTTTAATTGGAGGATAACGCTTTACAATGTTGTGTTGGTTTCTGTCATATATCAACATGAATCAGGCATAAGTATACATCTGTTCCCTCCCTCTTAAACCTCCCTCCCTCCACCCCCCACCCGTTTCCACTCATCTAGGTTGCCACAGAGCACCAGATTGAGCTCCCTGTGTTATACAGCAACTTCCCCTTGGCTATCATTTTACACACGGTAGTACATATATGTCAATGCTACTCTCTCAATTTGTCCCACCCTCTCCTGCCCCCACTGTGTCCATGACTCTGTTCTCTATGAGGAAAGACACTTCTTAATTCTGTAACCTTCAAAGCAAACGGATTCTTCATGAAGCTAGTGCACTGGGGAAATTAGTGTAAAAATTATCCTAACAAAACAAAAGATATGTCCTAAATAAAACAGCTTCTTGGTTTTAGACATAGTAGATATACTCTACTTTTCCCCTGCATTCAATTTTACCTGGTGCTAGTGTTTGAAGTGGAAATATATATATATATTTCCCTTTTGTCCTCTGGTGCTGGTCACACAGACAAATGAGCTGTGTGGGCATGTTTTTATTCTTGCCTGAAGCATACATGCTCAACTGACCCTTTGTCTCTGGATGTAAAGGGAATGAAGAGGTGTAAATCCTTTTATCTGGGGTTTGAAGAAATGTCCTGGTGGGGCTATCACACAGTTTCGAGATGGACAAATTTTCACGAGTGGCCTTCACTAGGATGAGAAATTATTATAAACAGTAATACAACAAGAAGACAAATGAATGACTGTCCCAAGGGATGTAGCCCATGGAAAGAATTTTTTTGAAGGAAAAGGTTAATTTCATAAGAATGTGACGAATACAACCCAGAAAAAAAAAAAAAAAGCCAATGGCTTCACCATCGTATTACATTGTTCATTAAATAATATCTTAGAATTACCTTGTTTTTTTATAGATGCATTTTTTAAATTTTAAAATAATTACTCACACTTAATAAACATTAAATGAGACAGAGTAGGTACTAAGGGGTCTCTGTTATATATTTAAAATGTAGTCAGGTATGGGTAGAAAACGTTGAACAGCTTGCTAGAGTAGCTCATTTCAAAGTATTTTCAGTTTTATTTTTATTTATATAGTTTTTACTGGAATATAATTGCTTAGGTAACAATCAGCAGATCCCTTCCCAGAGATAATGGAAACAAGCAATAGAATTGAAATAGATGTTGGTACAGAAAATAGCGAATGCTGAATCGTTCCAAAACAACTCTGGAGTGGAAGAACAATATTAACTGTAAAATAGCCAAATTAAAAATCATTTAAAGTCAGATTTCAATATGGCATTTTCGTTTTCAATAGAAAGCATGAGATTATACTAAGGCTCATTCTGATTATTGAAAAGAGTGAAATAAAGACCTTTCCCTTTGTACAGAGGGTTGGGTGAGTAGAAGCTCTCATTTACTGCTACAATTCCTTACATCATTACATAATTGTTCCCTTGTATGCCAGTTATTCCATGGGTATTGAAGTATGCAGGGCTGTTGAGCTAATCCTTAGTTTTAATGCAGTGCTATGCTTATAGTAGATTCACAAATATTTTGAGTGAAAAAATGAACAAATCTCCAAAGTGGATAATTAAAGTCACCTGATACACTTATAAGTGAATTGGTTAAACATATAGCACAGTCAGTTAATGTTTAACCTCATGAGTAATCAGGAAATGCACGTTAAATCATCGATGATACATTGCTTTTCACCTATCACACACTGCAGTGAATTGTAAATTGCTACAAGCTTTCTAGAAAGCAATTTGGCAAAATGCACTGTGAGCCCTCAAAGAGTTCATACCCTTTGTCAGGATAATAACACGTCCAAGAATCTATTCGACAGAAACAATCAGAGATACGAAGATTTTTATTCAAGGATATTCATTGCAGCACTATTTATAACTGTAAAAATATTAAGATTTCTGAAATCTTAAAGTCTGAAAATAGAGTTAGCTAAATTATGCTACATTTCTATGATTAAATGCGGTGGAGCAAAAATAATCACATGCTTGCAGAATATTTAATGACATGCAGAATAGTTCAAGTTAAGTTTGCATTGTGTGTATATGTGGGGGGTGGTGTGTGTGTGAAAAAGAGAAAGAGAGCGATGGTTTAGAAAATCTCTCTTGTGCTAGGCAAAAAATAAGTGCAGATATATAACATAAATGAACAAATATTCTTAAAGCATGATAAATCTTCTGTAAAAGATAATGGATTCTTTCACAGAATCTAAAAACTGAATTTTACAGAGAAGGAAAGTATGCAGTAAAGAAGCACGAGTGTTGGGTTTACACTTAGTGTTAAGAAGTCTTGTGTGTAGGGGCTTAAGAAATAAACCTGAGGACTGAGCAGGCTGACTCACTGGCAAAGAATCCACCTTCCAGCGCAGGAGATATAGGCTCGATCCCTGGGTTGGGAAGATCTTCTGAAGGAGGGCATGGCAACCCATTTCAGTATTCTTACCTGGGAAATCCCATTGACAGAGGGACCTGGAGGACTATAGTCCACGGGGCCACAAAGAGTTGGACATGACTTAGTGATTCAACAAAAAAAAGGTCAAATTGCAGCTCCTATAAACAGGGAAATTCCTAAAGGATTACAACACCTTCCTCAGTGGTAGATAGGAAAAAATATGCCCTAGAGAGATGGTGGGAATGTATATATATCCTATCTTTGAGTGAAAAAGAAAAATGAATGAGGGAGAGAGAGAGAGAAACATTCGTTGAGAGAGGTATAAACTTTTCTCACACTTTACTGGAGATTTGGGCCTGAATTTACATTAAAACCCTGGAGGGCTACAGTCTGTGGGGTTGAAAAGAGTAGGACATGGCTGAGTGACTAACACTTTACATTACAAGATGCATCTCTAAACTTAGATGAAGTGCGTTATATGTTGGTAATGACCTCAGAACCCATGTTTTATTTGCTTCCTCTTCATTCTGTTGGTGAATAAGAGTTTTCTACCTTAGGGATATGAGGGTGGTTGAACATAGGACACTCAACACTGGACGTGAAGATGGGTAGCCACATATATTCACAGCCTTGGGGAGGAGAACACCGCGTCATGCAGGCTCACTCAGAGGTTGACCTTACAAACAGAGTGAACATACAGGGGATATGAGAGGCCGTCTCTGAGGTATTAAGAGGCTGAGGGGACCTTGGTTTTTGTGGGAGGATACCTCAGATATCCAGATGACACCACCCTTATGGCAGAAAGTGAAAAGGAACTAAAGAGCCTCTTGATGAAAGTGAAAGAGAAGAGTTAAAAAAAGTTGGCTTAAAGCTCAACATTCAGAAAACGAAGATTATGGCATCTGGTCCCATCACTTCATGGCAAATAGATGGGGAAACAATGGAAACAGTGAGAGACTATTTTGGGGGGCTCCAAAATCACTGCAGATGGTGACTGCAACCATGAAATTAAAAGACACTTGCTCCTTGGAAGAAAACTATGGCCAACCTAGACAGCATATTAAAAAAGAGACATTACTTGGCCAACAAAGATCTGTCTAGTCAAAGCTATGGTTTTTCCAGTAGTCATGTACAGATGTGAGAGTTGGACCATAAAGAAGACTAAGCACTGAAGAACTGATGCTTTTGAACTGTGGTGTTGGAGAAGACTCTTGAGAGTCCCTTGGACTGCAAGGAGAGCAAATCCTAACGGAAATCAGACCTGAATATTCATTGGAGGGACTGATGCTAAGACTGAAACTCCAGTACTTTGGCCACCTGATGCAAAGAGTGAACTCCTTGGAAAAGCCCCTGATGCTGGGAAAGATAGAAGGCAGGAGGAGAAGGGGCAGCAGAGGATGAGATGGTTGGGTGACATCACTGACTTAATGGACATGCGTTTGAGCAAGCTCCAGGAGTTGGTGGTGAACAGGGAAGCCTGGTGTGCTTCAGTCCATGGGGTTGCTAAGATTTGGATAGGACTGAGCAACTGAATTGAATTGATGATTGGCTTGTTTGAATAATTCTGCAGGCTGGTGGGAAATGTAAGCCTGCTTTTCAGGGATCAATAAGCACTGTGTCTGGTCTCCATCATAAGGAGGGTTGTTTAGCTAGAGAACCTTTTCTAGACAGTACAGAGGGAAGGTGAGTTGTGATTCGTCCATTTGATGCCCTCCAGTCTCAGATGTTAAGGCAGTATATACTACTGAATCTTAATTTCAGACTTTAACCATTCCCAGACAAAGCAAAAGCAAATCATCTCTAGAAAAATACAGCTAAAACCAGCCCCAGGGACCACCCACAGCTGAAATTCCAAAAGTATTAATATATCTAGAAACCAGAGAAACCAAGCTATCTAAATGAAGTCATATTAAACAAAGAACTACAGAATCAAATCCTTAATCTCTAAACATTAGAATTATCTGATAGAAATATAAAACAATGTCTTTTAGAAGATAGCATAGAAATATGACAGAGGAATAAGAGATTATGAAAACTAACCAGGGAAATTTGATAAATAAAGTAAATAGAGATTCTAGAAATGAAATTAGAAACTGAATGAACTGACTAAACAGTGATTTAGAAACAGTTGTAGAAGGAATTCACAAACTGGAAGAGCTCGCTGAAAAAATGAGAGGTTAAGAGACTTGTATGATAGAGTGAGATACTCCAATAAATGTGTCATCAAGGTTTCAAAATCTAACAGGAAGAATGAAGGAAAAGAACTATTTAAATGTATAAATGAAACAGATTCAGAAAATTCAATGGCTCCCAGTGAATCATAAGAAAAAGAGGTTTAAAAGATTTTTTAAAAAGACTTAAAAAGCCAAACAAAGAAAGATTGCTTAACACAAGCCAGACAGAATTCAAAACAATTTGCGTGTATTAACTCTATCCTCACAATGTAGGAGATTATTTAGGCACAGAAAATTTAACTAATATAGCCAAGGTTTAATAGCTCACAAATTGTAGGAGTAATCTGGCTGCTGAGTTCATGCTATTAATACTTATATGAGACTGTCTCTTGAAGAGAGCTTCAAGTAGGAACATCTTAATGTGATGACAAAACCCAAAAAGTAGTGAGATCTTAAAAGCGGCAGGAGAGAAAAGTCAGATCACCTACAAAGGAAAGATGACTAGATAACTGTCTTTTCAATGGAAACAGAAACCAAAACAAAAATGCTTGGAAAAAATAACCCTCAATCTGGAATTATCTTTCAAGAGTGAAGGTAAAATAAGACATTCAGGCCAATAGAAATGAAGAGAATTTATTACTAACAAGTATACAATAAACACACACACAAAAACCGAAAAAAAAAAAAAGGCCCAAACAACAACACATTCTTCAAGATGGATCAAGGACAATGATGAAAGATGGTATATTTCTAAACTAGCATAAGGAAAACATGGGGTGAGGGCAGATAATTCAAAAAAAAACTCAATAAATCTAAAATAACCACATGAAAAAACATTTAAAGATACAAACATTCATTCAGGGATTATCAGACCAACAACAAAAACAAAATTATAGGCAATATAGGATATTGCAAGAAAAAAAAAAAAGTCAGCATCTTAATCAGAAGGCACAGAAAGATGAAAGGATGGAAAAATATATTCTGGGCAAGCCTAACAGTGCCAAGAGACAGCTTGCTTGCTCTCACATCTGCTCCTCACTCCGTTGCCCTGCTGTTTATCACACAGCCACTATTCCCAGGTTCCCTTGCCCTCTGGTTTTGTGTTGTTTTGGCCAGTGTGAAGCTTGACAGGACAAGAGGGTAGAAAGAATGGGGGGAGAGTTATTTCTCACCTGTGCTCTAGCAGCTTTCTCTTCTCGGCAACTTCCTTTGGAAAGCCCCTCCCTGTGTTTTCATCTCCTGATGGGCAGCTCCTGCTGTGATCTAGCTACTGCTCTGATAGAACCAGCTTCTGGGCTCCAGAGCACCTGCTCCTCTCCTTGTCCTTCCAGTCCTGGGGATGCTAACACCTTCCTGCTGCTGCTGCCCTAAGCTGCCTCACTGGCCCCTCTTTGCTGTTCAGTTCTTCAATCACGTGTGTAAACAATTTTAAAGATTAAATATTACCTGATTGGAATAACAAGAATGTTTTTGTTTGCTCATAAAAATCACAGAGAGTAGCTTTGTTAACAGGAAATAAAAGGAGTTTAACGCCAGAAATGAAGAAATGATAACTAGTGATAGCTACTAAATTTGATTTAAGTAAATTGACTTGAAATAAAATTATATTTGTATGCATCTAATAAAACAGGAGTCCCTTGGACTGCAAGGAGATCCAACCAGTCCATCCTAAAGGACATCAGTCCTGGGTGTTCTTTGGAAGGACTGATGCTAAAGCTGAAACTCCAATACTTTGGCCACCTCATGCGAAGAGTTGACTCACTGGAAAAGACTGATGCTGGGAGGGATTGGGGGCAGGAGGAGAAGGGGACAACAGAGGATGAGATGGCTGCAGGGCATCACCGACTCGATGGACATGAGTTTGGGTGAACTCCAGGAGTTGGTGATGGACAGGGAGGCCTGGGTGCTGCAGTTCATGGGGTCCCAAAGAGTTGGACACGGCTGAGTGACTGAACTGAACTGAATAGAACAGCGGGCTTCCCTGGTAGCTCAGCTGGTAAAGAATCTGGCTGCAATGCAGGAGACCCTGATTCAATTCCTGGGTTGGGAAGATTCCCTGGAGAAGGGATAGGCTAACCACTCCAGTATTCTTGTGCTTCTCTGGTGATTCAGTTGGTAAAGAATCTGCCTGCAATGCAGAAGACCTGGGTTTGGTCCCTGTGTTGGGAAGATCCCCTGGAGGAGGGCATGGCAACCCACTCTAGTATTCTTGCTTGGAGAATTCCTTGGACAGAGGAGTCTGGCAGACTGCAGTCCATGGGGTCGCAAAGAGTTGGACATGACTGAGTGACTAAGCACAGCACAGCTCAATAAAACAGCATCAAGTGAAAGTAAATAAAAATCAACAGAACCTCAAGGAAAAAGTGCAAATCAATTGTTATAATGAGAAATTTTAACACCCATCTTTCACAATTGGCCAAAACAAAAATTGGGGATATAAAAGATTTAAACAACATTAAGTCACAAGCTTGAATGAATGAACATTTAAAGATCAAAACATGGAGAACAATTACAAAATTTAAGCATGTATTATGCTAAAAAACATGCTTTTGTAAATTTTAAACACCATCTTTTCCTCTCATTTTGTAGTTCTGTCTCAATTTACAGTTTTACTTATTTAAATAATTCTGGAATTAATTGAAATTTCAAAATTTTGTTCACTTCCTTAATAATTTGTAGAGAGTCCGTGGACTTTTTAAAACAAAATATAATATTTGAAGAGCACAAAATTTAATACAGACGTTCACTACAAGGGCAAATTCTGTATCACATCAGTTTCATTTATTTCCTTTGTTTTTTGATCTCACACAGACCAAGAGAAGCGGTTAAAGTCTTCCACTAAATTCATTTTTCAGATTTTTTTCCTCTGAGACAAGAGTCTTACTCTGAAGTGGGATCTGTGGGGAGAGGGGCTGGGTCAGGAGGGGGCAGGGTCTACTTATTGAATTGTGGTACAATCCTACCTAATATATAGTGTATCTTGTGCATAGGTTTTAATATTATGGTCAAGGAGGCCCTCTTGGAAGAGGTGCTGTCTGAACTGAGATATGGGTCATGCAAAGGAGGCAGTCATGTGAGGATCTGAGAGAAAGGAGTCAAAGCTAAGATCATAATTAGGGAGAGAATTGGGGAAGTTTAAGGAAATGAATGAAACAATGAATCTAGAAATGAAGCGAAGTCCTACCCTCTTGAAGTTGCCATTGGAGTCATCACCTATAGAACATGACCTTTTCCGGTCTATACGAGTGGACTCTCTCCAAAGGCAACTCCAAGAGGGTAGGACTTCGCTTCATTCCTAGCTGTATGTCCAGTACCCAGAACAGTACCTGACATATAATATTTCAGTAAATAAATATCAATAGATGTGCATCAAATTGACAAATAAAAGAATGATAGTTTAGGAGCCCTGATTTTTTTTCCTATGACTAGTGTGGACTGGGAATATAAGAGTTAATATCATTTTTGAAATGAAGATTCTTCTTTAATTTAGTTACAGGGTTCCAGATTGTCAATATGTGTATAAGGCACAGCCAACTCTTTCTTTCTTTCCAGTCATATCTTATCAGTATCACTTCAACACAAAGCCCTATTGTTGAGATATTTTTCAAGACAGTTTGCTTCTAGTGATAATAAAAACATGAAAAGGAGAATTCTATCAACTTCAAGACTTTTCTTTGTGAAAATGCATCAGTCTAAGCTTTGTTTCAGTATAATTATTAATTAAAACTTCCAACCAAGGAAATAATTTTTCCCTTGTTAACCATGATTGAATTAGGAAGCATAAGGAAAGCACTTAAACCATAATAAGAATGTCATTTGGTAGTTTATTAAGCTTTGGACTCTGATGTGAAGCTCTAAGAAGTCATTGTCTTCATGGATCAAAGGACTGGAACTGACAGAATTCATGAGCATAAAAGGGTCTGTATCATGCTTTGAGGAAGGCCAGTTACTTTGTCCAATTTCTAGCACTTTTAGGCAGTAGAAGGTAATCATTTTGAGTATCTACAAGCACTCAGCCCTCTTGTCTTAATACATGCCTGCACTGACCTGTTGTTCAGTTGCTCAGTCATGTCTGATTCTTTGCGACCTCATGGATTGCAGCATGCCAGGCTTTCCTGTCCTTCACCATCTCCCAGAACTTGCTCAAACTCATGTCCATTGAATCGATGATGCCATTCAACCATCTCATCCTCTGTCGTCCCCTTCTCCTCCTGCCTTATATCTTTCCCAGTTAGGAAAGATAGCAGGTGACCTAGAAGGAAGTAGAGACAATCTCCACTCTTGGTCTAAGAAGAGTTACATGCCCAAACCTTAAGAAACACCTTGTTGTTCAATAAGATCACACTGCTGTTCAATAATATTTTTAGCACTTTTGTCTTCAGCCAGATCACTTACAAAATCTCATGCTGCCCAGTTGGCGGAGGTGGTAAAGAACCCACATGTCAATGTAGAAAACACAAGAGACGTGGGTTCAATCCCTGAGTCAGGAAGATCCCCTGGAGTAGGAAATGGCAACCTACTCCAGTATTCTTGCCTGGAGAATGCCATGGATAGAGGAGTGTAGCGAACTACAGTCCATGGGGCCGCAAAGAGTCAGACAGGACTGAGCACACGCACACACTCACACACATACACATGTTGTCAAAACCAAAAGTACTCCATTAATGACTGACATTTAAAAGATTTTAGTATTATTTTCAGCACAGCTAGTATTCACTGTGAATCTGCTTTAAAATCATAGTTTTGATGCATCTAAAATAATTTCTGTTAATTCTTTTTATTTATACAGATGCCAAATGAACATGAAATAAATCTTTGTTGATAATGATAAAACCAAAAAAATTTTTAGATGTGAAAAACACTGTCATGACTGTGATATTAGTTTTAGCATATGAAATTCTACCTGAGAATTAAGATGAAAACTAAACAACCCAATTGGAAAAAAGCAAATGTTTCCAAAAACATACAGACTTGGTAAAAGCAAACTTTTTCAACTTAAATTGAGTGCTGAAATTGGTATAGATGTGAAATGTTCTTCCAAGCATTTTGGGATGTTTTCTTTTGTAATAATAAATGTGGTTCCTATTACATTGCTTCTCTTTTGGGACTGTATCACTATGACTCATGATGAAGTCAAGAAAATACATAATAACTACAGATGGAAAAACACAGAAGCACTCATTATACTGTTAGCAAGTCTATACTGAGAATAAAAGCTTAGCAGTGGAATCTCTTATTCTAAATTTTAATGTTGAGGTAAGAAGTTATCACTTGTCAAAATTTATTTGAATATAATTTTCTCCACTTCTGCAGCCAAGAGTCTCTACCACCTCCACAGCAAGAGTCATTCAACTTGTCTTTTCCTCCACTCTTGTCTTTCTACTGTCCACTCTCCAATAGCAACCAAGTGGTGGCCATTTAGTCCCTCAGTCATATCTGACTCTTTGCGACCCCATGAACTGTAGCCAGCCAGGCTCCTCTGTCCTTGGGATCTCCCAAACAAGAATACAAACAAGTGGGTTGCCATTTCCTCCTCCAGAGGATCTTGCTGACCCAGAAATTGAACCTGTGTCTGCTGCATCTCCTGCTTGGCATGTGGATTCTTTACCTCTGAGCCATCTGGAAGCCGACTTTTTGCGATCCCATGGACTGTAGTCCACCAGGTCCTCTGTCCATAGGATTCTCCATGCCAGAGTACTGGAGTGGGTTGCCATTCCCTTCTCCAGGGGATCTTCCTGACCCAGGGATAGAACCCAGGTCTCCTGCATTGCAGGCAGATTCTTTACCAACTGAGCTACTAGGAAACCTCTGTTAGCAACCATAGTGGTCATCTAAAAACATGGTTTGGAACAAGTCACTTTCCTGCTTCAAACTTCCCCTAATATCCCCTTTACACCAAAACGCAAGCTCATATCCCTGCCCCTGGCCTGGAAAGTCTCATCTGATCTGGACCCTGGTGAACTTTCTTACCAGCCAGCATCTCCTGCTCACTAGACTCCAGTCACACCTACCTTCTAATTCTAAAACACACCAAGCTCTTCTATGCCTCAGGGCCTTTTCACTAACCCCCACCCCTGCCTGAGAGATTCTCCTTCTGTCCAGAGATTCTCAGAACTGTCTCTTTCTCTCCATTTAGCTCTCAGCTTAAACATCAACACTGCACAGGGGTCTCCTGTCTTCTCCATCTCAAGTCACTGCTTTGTCACTGTCTCACATCACCTGGAAATATTTTAGTCATAGCCAGAGTGCTACCTGATTATTTCTTGCTTCTTAACCAGTTAGCTTGTTTACTGTGTAACCCATAAGATAGAATGAACTCCGTAAGTCCAGGGACATAGTATTTTCTTATGAATCTTCTCAAGGTTGCAAGACTGATAGTGATATCCTCTATTTAATTCCTGATGCTGGGAATTTATATCTTCTTCGGTTTTGGTCTTGATAGTCTTGCTAGAGACTTTACTTTTCATTGATTTTCCCCCCCCATAAATCAGCTTTTAGTTTCCCTGATTCTTTGTTATATTCTTATAATAGAGGATTTCCTATTCCTAATAGGAAATTTTCAGTTTCCCTAACTTCTGCTTTAATCTATGCTCTTTCCTTTTCCTTTCTTTGAGTTTATTTTACTCTTTTTCTAGTTTCTCAGTAGGAACTTAGGTTATTGATATAGTTTTCCTTTGTTTTAATGTAAACACTCACTGCTATAAATTTCCCTCTCAGCACCACTAGAGTTACATTCCATATATTTTGATAAATCTTGTTTTCATTTTCATTTCATTCTATGTATTTTTAAATTTCTTTTGAGACTCCCTCTTTGACTGGGGACTGGAAGTGTGTCTTTGATTTCCAGGGGTTAAAAAATGTCCTCCTGTCTCTCTAGTTATTGATGTCTAGTTTCATCCTACCGTGATCAGAAAACACATGCTTTTTGGTTTCAGTTTAAATTTGAGGTGTGTTTTACGGCGCAGGCTATGTTCCAACTCAGTGAATGTTCCATGGGCTCTTGGGGAAAAATATGTATTCTGTGGCTGTTTGGTGAAGTGTTCTACATATTTTAACTAGATGCTGTTGGTTGATTGTATTGTTCATATCTTTTGTACCTTTGCTGATGATCTGTCTAGCAGTTCTCTCAGTAGCTAAGAGTGGGTTGGGAAGACTTAGAATTGTGGATTCATGTGTTTCTCCTTTGAGTTCTATCTGGTTTTGCTTTCTGTATTTATTTAAATATTTTTTTTAATGTGATTTATTTTTAAAGACTTTGTTGAGTTTGTTACAACATTGCTTCTGTTTTTATGCTTTGGTCTTTTGGCCATGAGGCATGTTGGATCTTAGCTCCCTGACCAAGGATTGAACCTGTACCCCATGCACTGGAAGGCAACGTCCCAACCACTGGACCACCAGGGAAGTCCCTGCTTCTTGTTTTTCAAAGCTCTTTTTTTCACTACCTACACAGGATCATTCGGAGAAGGCAATGGCACCCCACTGCAGTACTCTTGCCTGGAAAATCCTATGGATGGAGGAACCTGGAAGGTTGCAGTCCATGGGGTCGCTGAGGGTCGGACACGACTGAGCGTCTTCACTTTCGCTTTTCACTTTCATGCATTGGAGAAGGAAATAGCAACCCACTCCAGTGTTCTTGCCTGGAGAATCCCAGGGACAGGGAGGCCTGATGGGCTGCCGTCTAAGGGGTCACAGAGTCGGACACAACTGAAGTGACTTAGCAAAATAGCACACAGGATCATAATGTTTTCCTGGTGGGTTAAACTTTTTATCATTGTGTAATGTTCCTCTGTATCTAGTTATTCTCTCTGTTCTGAGATCTATTTTATTATAGATCAGTGTAGCTACTTCTGGGGGTTTTTTTCTTCCTTTTTTGCTAATTGCTCTAAGAGATGTAATGCATGCATCATGCAATTCATTTGATTCAATAGTTTTTGGTATAAACTGTTGTACAGACATCACCACAATCATTTCCAGAACATTTTTGCAGTTCCAAAAGGAAATCCCATATCCTTTAGACATCACCACTCAGTAGAAAACCCTTAGTAGAAAACATGGATAAATCTTCGTGACCATGGATTTAGCTCATCTTTCTCTTATCATCTTTTAGAGTTCTCCTCTGGTTGTCTCTTGCACTGTATCAAGGATTTATACTTATGCTTAGCAGAGAGGAGCAGGGGAACCTGGTTTAATGTTATCTAGTCTAAACTGAAAGTTCTACCTGGTAAGTACTTCTAAAGTGACCTAATAAATTCATCTAATCTTTGGGTCTACTTACCTGAGCAGTCTGGGCTGGGTCATTTCAATGTAGTTCTGGGGGCTTGATCCATCCCATTTATCTTCTGCTTAATGGACTTTATCTCAGGTATAGCATATATGGGGGTAGCAATGAGTTATTAAGAAACATCTCATTTCTAGGTTCCAATCCAGTTAGATTCCTTTGACAAAGGGAAGTGTCATCAGTCACCACTTTGTCAGGCGCTTGGGGAGGGGAAAGCAGTGATACTCACTCTAGAATGAGAACTAGGGTTTCCCAATGCTGTGGCTCTTCTCAGGTCCCCGTTACAATTGTTAGGAATCTGCACTGCCAGTCAGTGTACAGATTCCCAGGAAGGTGTTTGTCAGAGAATCCACTGCCTTAAATTTTGCTGGGCTGTGAATCCCTTATATGCAATGCGGAAATCTTGTAATATGGGTGAGTATTCATTGTATGTGTATTTGACAGAAAAGGATGAGACAGGCGTGTTTGGAATATAAAGACATTATCTTTGCATTATCTGCAGATTAGCACTGTATTCGAAGTAGACATTTTGTGCTATCTTGGGCTTATGCTTCATTTGGAAAAGTGATGTCCCAGAGCAGGATAAAACATTTATTCCTTAGTGTACAAAGGCTTTTGTAATCTAGACTGAGCATATCTCTCCAGCCTCTACTTGCTTATAATCCTACTTTGAGGAACTGTTTGCATTTCCCACACTCTTCTTTAACCTCAGTCTTCCCCCCATCCTATACCATTTCCCTGAAATATCCATCCACACATCTTTATTCAGTCTCAAAAAGGATCTATCTTGCTTTGTATATATTTTGTGTAATTTCCTCATTAACCAGTACATTAACTATCAAAACTTAGAACTTTTTTTAGTGAAATTTTTTTCTTGGATGACTTTTAGAATCTGAATCATTAATGTGATCAACACTGGCTTATTATACAATGATATGGGGTAATCTTCAGGCAATGGCTACAGCAGACTATCAAATGTTGGTATAATATCTGATGGTTTTCATTCTAATATATGAGCCAAAAGGAGAAATTGAAGTCTAACAATTCATGGGAAGTCATGAAATTGTATCTGTTTTATGGTAGACTGCATAGATGCTCGCCAAACCCATTACTTCTTTTTGAGCACATCAGATCGGATCAGATCAGTCACTCAGTCGTGCCCGACTCTTTGCGACCCCATGAATCACAGCATGCCAGGCCTCCCTGTCCATCACCAACTCCTGGAGTTCACTCAAACTCACATCCATTGAGTCAGTGATGCCATCCAGCCATCTCATCCTCTGTCGTCCCCTTCTCCTCCTGCCCCCAATCCCTCCCAGCATCAGAGTCTTTTCCAATGAGTCAACTCTTCGCATGAGGTGGCCAAAGTACTGGAGTTTCAGCTTTAGCATCAGTCCTTCCAAAGAAATCCCAGGGCTGATGTCCTTCAGAAGGGACTGGTTGGATCTCCTTGCAGTCCAAGGGACTCTCAAGAGTCTTCTCCAACACCACAGTTCAAAAGCATCAATTCTTTGGCGCTCAGCCTTCACAGTCCAACTCTCACATCCATACATGACCACAGGAAAAACCATAGCCTTGACTAGACGAACCTTTGTTGGCAAAGTAATGTCTCTGCTTTTGAATATGCTATCTAGGTTGGTCCTAACTTTCCTTCCAAGGAGTAAGCGTCTTTTAATTTCATGGCTGCAGTCACCATCTGTAGTGATTTTGGAGCCCACAAAAATAAAGTCTGACACTGTTTCCACTGTTTCCCCATCTATTTTCCATGAAGTGGTGGGACCGGATGCCATGATCTTCGTTTTCTGAATGTTGAGCTTTAAGCCAACTTTTTCACTCTTCTCTTTCACTTTCATTAAGAGGCTTTTGAGTTCCTCTTCACTTTTTGCCATAAGCGTGGTGTCATCTGCATATCTGAGCTTATTGATATTTCTCCCGGCAGTCTTGATTTCAGTTTGTGTTTCTTCCAGTCCAGCATTTCTCATGATGTACTCTGCATATAAGTTAAATAAACAGGGTGACAATATACAGCCTTGATGAACTCCTTTTCCTATTTGGAACCAGTCTGTTGTTCCATGTCCAGTTCTAACTGTTGCTTCCT
>NW_011494680.1:11580431-11580635 GCF_000754665.1 Bison bison bison
CGAGAGAATTCCAGAAAAACATCTCTTTCTGCTTTGGCATAGTCAATAAAGCAGAAAGAGATGTTTTTCTGGAATTCTCTTGCTGTTTCGATGATCCAGTGGATGCTGGCAATTTGATCTCTGGTTCCTCTGCCTTTTCTAAAACCAGCTTGAACATCAGGAAGTTCACGGTTCACATATTGCTGAAGCCTGGCTTGGAGAATT
>NW_011494680.1:11580735-11605041 GCF_000754665.1 Bison bison bison
GTACTCTGCATATAAGTTAAATAAACAGGGTGACAATATACAGCCTTGATGAACTCCTTTTCCTATTTGGAACCAGTCTGTTGTTCCATGTCCAGTTCTAACTGTTGCTTCCTGACCTACGTACAGATTTCTCAAGAGGCAGATCAGGTGGTCTGGTATTCCCATCTCTTTCAGAGTTTTCTACAGTTTATTGTGATCCACACAGTCAAAGGCTTTGGCATAGTCAATAAAGCAGAAAGAGATGTTTTTCTGGAATTCTCTTGCTGTTTCGATGATCCAGTGGATGCTGGCAATTTGATCTCTGGTTCCTCTGCCTTTTCTAAAACCAGCTTGAACATCAGGAAGTTCACGGTTCACATATTGCTGAAGCCTGGCTTGGAGAATTTTGAGCATTACTTTACTAGTGTGTGAGATGAGTACAATTGTGCGGTAGTTTGAGCACATGGTTAACTGTTAAACTGCACTTCCTAGCTTCCTAACATTTGGGAGGGGGAGCAGGTGAATAGTTCTGACCAACAGAGTTTGACAAGTGACATAAATCACTTCTAGATGAAGGGAGATAACAGTGACGGTCCCCCCTCTTCCCCCCACCCCTGCCACAATCAACTCTACTCCCACCACTTTCCAGCTTACTGAAAAGAGGCCAGCTTTTAAACTATATGATGAAGATAGTGAAGATACAATGTGAAACAACCTTGAATGGATTGGATCGCCCATCCCCCATCCTTTCAGTCCACACTGAAATACACTGAGTTGGTTATTTTCAGCTATTACCAGATTTTAACTAATACATGTTTATTATTTAGCCAAGTACCCTCATGATTACTATCTCCCTGGGCATATAACATGATTTTAAGAATGATGAATAACCAACAATTCTCTTATTCTTATTTTATAATCTCTACAATAATGAAGCCATAAATATTTATTAATTTTTAATTCTATATGGGATAACCAAACTCCGTGTAGTGGGTATGTATTCCCTAAGGAGTTCTTAACTTCTAAATAATAGTGAAAATGTCATAGAAATCTATGTGTGTTCATTAATTTTACGCAGACTTCTCTGAAAATGCCAAAAGTTGCCTGGAAACTAGTGACACACGGCATTTTGAGTCTTTTAGAAAAGTCTCTTGCACTAGACCCCGTTTCCTGTTCCCAACTCATGGATACTCTCCCACCAATTCTCTCCTTTCTCTTCTGCATCATCAATATTTTTGGACTTGATGGACCTTCCTATCACTATACCAACATGCTAAATTATATTCCCATATTTCAGCTCTTTTGGGAGAGAGAACTTTTCAAAGAGTTGCTTATATATGTTTTCCTTCATTTATCCTGGTCTCATTTTCTTTTAAGCTCCCACCAGTCAGGCTTTTGTTCCTACCTGCCCATTGAGCTCTTGTCAAGGTTAGTAATATCCATGTAACTAAATTCAGTTGTCAGCTCTCTGTGCTGTGATTCCCTTCCTAACTGATACACTTGTATGGTTTTGAGGACATCAGTCTTTTTTTATTTTCTTGTTAAGTTATTGGCTTTGTTGTTCAGCCTCTCAGTTGTGTCTGCCTCTCTGCAACTCCATGGACTGCAGCACATGAGGTTTTCCTGTCCTTCACCATCTCCTGGAGTTTGCTCAAACTCATGTCCATTGTGTCGGTGTTGCCATCCAATCATCTTGTCCAACCATATCCTTTTTTAATTTTTATTTTCTTCCCACAGAGTGAGAGTCAATCTTTTTTAAAAAAAAACTTTTTAGTTTGTATTGGGATACAGAATCTACCTGCCAATGTAGGAGACATAAGAGATGTGGGTTCGATCCTTGGGTCAGGAAGATCTGGAGTAGGAAATGGCAACCCACTCCAGTATTCCTGCCTGGAAAATTCCATGAACAGAGGAGCCTGGCGGGCTACAGTCCATGGGGTAGAAAAGAGTCAGATATGACGGAGCAAACACATGCACAGAGTCATTTAACAGTGTTGTGATAGTTTCAGTTGACCAGTGAAGGGACTCAGCCAAAATATACATGTGTCCATTCTCACCCACACTCTGCTCTCATCCAGGCTACTGGCTACTCCCTTTTAGTCTTAGCCATTCCCCAGTGGGCTCTACAATGTCTTGGTAGCACAGTACCTTAATTTTAGTTCTTGATCTTCTTTCCTTCTCCATTTACACTCACATATTTACTCACATATTTGTTGTTCTCACCTAGTCTCATGTCTTTAAAACCACCTAAATGCTGAGGCTTCCCAGGTGGCACTAGCAGTCAGGAATCTGCCAGCCAGTGCAGGAGATGCCGGAGACAAGTGTTCAATCCCTGGGTTGGGAAGATTCCCTGGAGGAGGAAATGGCAACCCACTCCAGTATTCTTGCCTGGAAAATTCTTGAACTTATAATCTTGTAATATACTCTATAACTTGTCTGTTTAGTATATGTATTATTTATTGACAGCCTCCCCTTCTTCCCATCTCCACTAGAAATATAATTTCTACAAGAGCAGAAATTTTAGCATGTTTTGTTCACTGGTGCATTCAAGAATCCGAGACAATGCCTGGCACAAAATACATGCTAAATATATATTTCTTAAATGAGTGAATAAATGAATCTTCCATTTGAAAAAATTAAAATCATCATCAAAGATACAAAAATGATAACTTCTAATTGTTAAAAATTAGTGACTTTGATCTTATTTATACAAATAATAATAATAATTCATCGTCTAACAGATCACAGAAAGATTCAGAAAACAAAAAATATGTAGACTGACAATAAACTTGTGAACGGCCAGCATTATTTTTCCAATCTAAATCAGAGGAACTTTACTGAAAATAGAAGGTCTTTGATGCTGAGACATAAATAAAAAGCCAACACTCCAGCCTAATTATATTTTGCAATTCAGAATATAAGTAAATCAAGTCTTTGTGACTATTTTCAATGGTTATTAAAATACATTATTCATATTAATGTCATAAATCATACTTGGAATGTGTTCTTGATTTGCTTTATTAGCCCTGTGGTTGCATAAATGTAACTATTGATTGCTTTTAAATTATTATCTGAAAATTGCCTAAACTTGTAGCTACTAAGCTCATGTTTCTCAAAATGTTCCAAGAAATGTTAACAGGCATTTTGTGAAAATGTGGAGTCCTAGTTCATGTAAGTTTGGGAGCTTCTGAATAAAGCAGGTTTCTTTATTATGGGATTGCATCATGGGTTTCAATTTTCAAATTTGGCGCACAGAATTTCCTAAATGTATTTGATCACAGCACCTTTTAATCAATGATCAGTTTAACTTTGGGAAATCATGCTGCTGCTGTTAAGTCACTTCAGTTGTGTCCGACTCTGTGCGACCCCATAGACGGCAGCCTACCAGGCTCCGCCGTCCCTGGGATTCTCCAGGCAAGAACACTGGAGTGGGTTGCCATTTCGTTCTCCAATGCATGAAAGTGAAAAGTGAAAGTGAATTCGCTCAGTTGTGTCCGACTCTGAGCGACCCCGTGGACTGCAGCCTACCAGGCTCCTCCGTCCATGGGATTTTCCAGGCAAGAGTACTGGAGTGGGGTGCCATTGCCTTCTCTGGGAAATCATGCTACCCACAGGTAATGCTGCCATCAAGATCAGTTTGTGGTCATTTATGATTGAGTCATTAATTTTTTCGCAAAGAATTACTTGCCTGCTTGCTAAACTGCTTTACTTGTGTCGGACTCTTTGCAACCTTATGGACCCTAGCCCGCCAGGCTCCTCTGTCCAGGGAAGAATATTGAAGTGGGTTGTCATGTCCTCCTCCAGGGGATCTCCCAACCCAGGGATTAAACCCATATCTCCTGCAGCTTCTGTATTGGCGGGCAAGTTCTTTACCACTAACGCCACCCGGGAAACCCTAATGATTAGTGATAGCAAACTGTAGAATATCAGCAGAATGAGTAGAAAAGATTGAGGATGTCTGGATAGAAGATATGTAACCTAGGTGGAAAAATAAACACTTAAATACACTAAAGAAGAGGGCCTGGGGTGTCATGACAGACAAAATTTGAAGGAAATGGTAAATAGAGAAGGAATAGAAATTGAGGAAAGGATGGAGATAGGGTTAAGAAAAAAACATAATTAATGCTTTCATTCCTGATATGCACCCAGAATCCAGATTTGTGTCTTATTGCAAGGGAACAAGAGTGGGAGCCCCTGCTCTATTCCTTCCGACGCTTGTATGGAAATGATAGAGAGTAAGCAAAATGTGCATTTCATACAATACAGTTGCTTTTTTTCCTAAGGAAAGAGAATAAAGCCTTAAGAAATCAGATTCTTGTGACATTTGTTCTTCTTTATAACTGAAACAGTGTGCATTCTCAAATTTTAAAGGCCATCCGATTAACAACACGTGGATGACATCATTGAAAAAGCACAACTTATGGGTCATGAAACATTTCTTGAAAACAGTAACAGAAAAGATGAGTATTTTTCATTTGGAGAAAGATGTCCATAAATCTTAGTTACTAGTTGCATTTATTGGCAAAAAGGGACACAATTTTTCTAGTTTTATTTTGATTTCATTTTAGTTTGATTTAGCTTTATTCAGTATTGAATAATTTTGTTTGGGGCTATAAAATCGCATAGCACTGAGATATCACTTAGCTTTTGAAAATGATCACTTGTCTTTGACTACGTTGCTGAATGATCTGTAAATAATTATATAAATTTGATGTTTAATATGTTCAATTAACTTACCCTGTTCGCTGCATGTGTGCTAAGTCACTTCAGTCACGTCTGAATCTTTTCCACCCTATGAATGGTAGCCTGCCAAGCTCCCCTGTCCATGGGATTCTCCAGGTAAGAATACTAGGGTAGGTTGCCACTTCCTCCTCAAGGGGATCGTCCCAACCCAGGAATCGAACCCCCGTCTCTCATGTCTCCTGCATTGGTTCTTCACCATGTTCCTTAGGATGATCCATTTTAAGCAGTTGTGCTCAATATTTATGGAGAGAGATTGTTTAGGAGTGATGTGTATCATTTGAATGAGAGTTCTACTCTGATCAATTGATTCTCTCATCATCAACCTATAGTCAACTATTGTAGTTTAGAAGGTTATTTACTTAGTTTTGATGTCTATTTTTGGTTTAATATCTTCAGCACTCTGTGTAGATACTAGGGAGAGATAGAGTCAGTTGGGTGCCTTTTCCTGCTTGGGTGCTAGTCTTGACAGTAGCCTCTGCAAAGTCAGAGCTTGCAATGGAATGGAGCGTTTTTCCAGCCCACCGGCTTCTGCTGGGTTGTAAACTGTCGGCTTGCTTTTAAGGGAGGGAGCAGAGCCTATAATGAGGACACTAGTCCCAGCTTAGTTCATTGCTTCTGCCACCTGCCTTCTGGCTTAATGTTGGAAGCAAGAAGCATGCAATTAAGTATGAGGAAATGAAAATAAATGACACCGTTCATTGCACATTACAAAGTGCCTGGCAGAAAGAATGCTGTTTGTAGAGACCCAGTGGCCCTACAGAAAATGCAGTTCTGCCTGAGAAAATGCTGGGGACTGAGAAGTAACCCAGGTTCTCCCTGTAACCTATTGTGACCATAAACCAAATACATTACAGGTGCAACTCTTTAAATGCCCAGGACATTCACTGTTTAATGATTTGCAGACAGTCAATAATTAAATTTGAGTATAAGGGGATATACTCACAGTGACACGTTTCAGCTGATTTTGTAAAGTAAATCCTATAAAAGTAATGACTGAGGTAAATAATTGATTCCTTTTGGAAGACCGATCGGAAATTGTTTTATAAAATAACAAATACTTGTTATTGAAGCCCAATTTGTTTTCAAAATCACTTCCTTTTCTTCGAATTTACTGATTTTGTTTTTGGTTGTGCTGAGGCTTGGTTGCCGTACACAGGCTTTCTCTATTTGTGGCACGAGTGGGGGTTGCTGTTCGTTGTGGTGCTCGGGCTACTCACTGTGGTGGCTTCTCTCACTGCAGAGCACAGGCTCTAGAGCTTGGACTCAGTAGTTTTGGTGCAGGAGCTTAGTTGCTCCCAGGCATGTGGAGTCTTCTTGGACCAGGGCTCAAACCTGTGTCTCCTGCATTGGCAGGTGGATTCTTATCCACTGGATCACCAGGAAAGTTCCTCAAAATTGTCTCTTAAAAAGCATTTAAGTAAGCTGTATTGAGCTCACTGAGTAAAGGAACACACGGCTCATTTGTGCTAAATGGACATCAAATAATAGGTTCAGGATATTGTCCATGGACAGTTCTACCCCCTTTCCAATGAAGAGTTGAGAGTAGAAGGCACATCGCTCTTGGACACAGAGCTTAGGAGAGCACCACTGAGCTGGCCGAGAATCTCAGAAGCCTTCAGTTTCGTACTAAGATTTAATCTGGTTAATAAAGGCATCTTTCGGGTGTGTGTATCATTTCAAGAAGAGAATAGTGTTGCAAATCATTCCACCATACACATTTAGTACATGCTGCAGAGAAACTGCAGAGAAAGAGCAATCTACTACGTGTGATATTTTCAAAACACCATGAGGGTTGGGGGAATTTGCTGCGTATTCAGGAAGCTGAGGGATGGTTCTTACAATAAGCCAGCCCATCATTGCTATCTGGAGGAAGCCCAGGTGACAAGAATGGAGCTGGTAGGTCTTTTCATTTTGTAGAAATCTGCCATTGGTGGGGTGGGCGGGGCAGGGTGGTGGTGGTCAGGAGGCTGGAAAATAAGCTCTGGCCAGCATTCCAGTGATGATTGGCATGGGAGACTGAGCAACATAAGAGGATAAGAATTACAGGAATTAACTGATACTTGACTTAAAAATTTTTTTTTTTGTAATTCAAATCGCTGATGTTGACCTTGTTCATATAAATAGCAACTTAATAATTTATGTTAAATATTGTTTCTTCTAATTCTCATTTTCATGTCAAATTGCTCAGCAATTAGTGTTAAGGATCTAGATGGTGGATGCCATGATGGCCTGGGATGCACTGCCCCGACCTGACCCCTTCATCAATGAAGAACTTATTCCCTCGGCTGCTAGGAATGCTGCAGGAAGAGGGCTCTCTGTGTAGCTCCTCATTGGGGTTGCCTTGGTTCAAGACAATGGCCTCCCTGAAGAACACGTCTCCTTCCAATGACTAATCAACATTGGTGCCCAAGGGCCTGGCTTTCTCACCCTAAGGCAGATCTAGGGATTTGGAAGGAAGGCAATTAGAAAATTGGTGACAACAATGTTTGGGAAAATATGTGGATAAATATCTCCAAGTGGTCCTAAAGTGTAAAGACAGCTATGTCCCACATGACGTCGGCTAAAGTGGACAACAGGTTTGGTTTTGCTGCTGTCAGTCATCTTTCCCTAGCTACTCCCATCACTGCCCATTGGCTCGTGAACAAAATGGCCATGGTAGAAGGGATCAAGAGTACTCATGGGCACAGCAACATAGGTGTCTACTCACCAAGGCTAACTTGGCCACGGCCACTGCTGAGCACTCTGTCTGCCAGCAGCAGAGGCTGGCACAGAGCCTGCAGTGTGGCACCACTCCCCGGGTGACCAGCCAGCTACTCAGGTGCAGGATGATGATGCTGGAGCTCCTCCATCACAGAAGGGGCAGCATTTTGTTCTTGCCGGAATAGATTCTTACTCTGGTTATAGATTTGCTTCCTTTGCTGCCATGCTTCTGCCAAACCCACCTTTTGTGACTGGAATGTCTTATTCACTGTGATAGCATGACACACATTTTCACTTCGCAATAAGGAACTAATTTGCAGCAAAAAAAAGGGAGCCAGTAGGCCCATGATCTGGGCTTTTCTGGTCTTACCATATTCCCCATCTTCCTGGAGCAGTTGGCAGGTGGAGTAACCTTTACTAGCCTGAGTGATGGCATCAAGTAGGTGACAGTGTTGGGGGAGGGGCAGTGTCCTCCAAGAGGTGATATATGACCTTAATTGGCATCCAGTACACGGTGCTGTTTCTCCTATAACCAAAAGTCCTGCATCCGGAATCCAGGGGTGAAGATGGAAATCCTCCACCCACTGTAACACCACGGTGTCCACTAGCAAAAGCTCTGCTTCTCATTCTGCTACTTAAGGTCCTGCTGTCTAGATGCCTTGGTTCCAAAAGGAAGAATGCTTCTGCAGGGGGTCCAAGAAAAGTTCTCTTGAACCGGAAGTCAATAGTGTCACTTGGTTTAGAAAGGATTTGTGAAATTCTAAATATATGGTCTTATCTAGATGCAAAACTGTCTTCCATCTCTCTGACCTCTAACACGTTTGTTTTCTATAGCTGTACTTATATTTACTTACAGTACAGAGAGACAAAGACAGATGGAGGGAGGACATGAGAGTAGCACACTCCTTTGTCGATTTTTAAGAGAATGACACAATTTCTGTAATTCATAACAGGCAGCGACATGGCAAGAAAAGCCTAGGTTTTGAGCCAGATGGGCAGCTGTGTTCAAACCCCAGTTCCTTGATTTACTAAATCACTTAATTTTGCTGAGATTTTGTTTTCTCATCTGTCAAATAGGGATGACAGTACCTGCTCTCCATCTCTGCTGCGAGTGTGAAATAAATAAATATGGCAAAGTGCATCTTGAACTCAGCATAGCACCTCCAAGGTCATCACGAGGGACAGGCTTGACTTATGCTTCTTGTCCTGCAGTGTTTATCCTTAATGATATTAGTTAGTACTTGATTATTATAATAATTGTTAATATATTCTCTTTCAATTTAAAAAATCAGGATGATAAATTATAGGTTTATTCTAAGCATCATCAAGTTTTAGTTTGGTGGGACGAATTAGGAGAGTGGCAGTGACATATATACACTGCTGCTGCTGCTGCTGCTGCTGCTAAGTCACTTGTCATGTCTGACTCTGTGCAACCTCATACCATGTGTAAAATCGGCAGCTGCTACGGACGGCGAAGATGGAGAAACTCTATGCAGTCAGCAAAAACAAGATCGGGAGCAGACTGTGGCTCAGATCATGGACTCCTTATTGCCAAATTCAGACTGAAATTGAAGAAGGTGGAGAAAACCACTAGACCATTCAGGTATGACCTAAATCAAATCCCTTATGATTATACAGTGGAAGTGAGAAATAGATTTAAGGGACTAGATCTGACAGACAGAGTGCCTGATGAACTATGGATGGAGGTTCATGACATTGTACAGGAGACAAGAATCAAGACCATCCCCAAGAAAAAGAAATGCAAAAAAAGCAAAACGGCTGTCTGAGGAGGCCTTACAAATAGCTGTGAAAAGAAGGGAAGTGAAAAGCAAAGGAGAAAAGGAAAGATATACCCATTTGAATGCAGAGTTCCAAAGAATAGCAAAGAGAGATACGAAAGCCTTCCTCAGGGATCAATGCAAAGAAAACAATAGAATGGGAGAGACTAGAAATCTCTTCAAGAAAATCAGGGATACCAAGGGAACATTTCTTACAAAGATGGGCTCAATAAAGGACAGAAATGGTAGGGACCTAACAGAAGCAGAAGATATTAAGAAGAGGTGGCAAGAATACATGGAAGAACTGTACAAAAAAGATCTTCATGATCCAGATAATCACGATGGTGTGATCGCTCATCTAGAGCCAGACATCCTGGAATGAGAAGTCAAATGGGCCTTAGGAAGCATCTCTACAAACAAAGCTAGTGGAGGTGATAGAATTCCAGTTGAACTATTTCAAATCCTGAAAGATGATGCTGTGAAAGTGCTGCACTCAATATGCCAGCAAATTTGGAAAACTCAGCAGTGGCCACAGGACTGGAAAAGGTCAGTTTTCATTCCAATCCCAAAGAAAGGCAATGCCAAAGAATGCTCAAACAATTGCACTCATCTCATAAGCTAGTAAAGTAATGTTTAAAATTCTCCAAGCCAGGCTTCAGCAATACGTGAACCATGAACTCCCAGATGTTCAAGCTGGTTTTAGAAAAGGCAGAGGAACCAGAGATCAAATTGCCAACATTCGCTGGATCATCAAAAAAGCATGAGAGTTCCAGAAAAACATCTATTTCTGCTTTATTGACTATGCCAAAGCCTTTGACTTTGTGGATCACAATAAACTGTGGAAAATTCTGAAAGAGATGGGAATACCAGACCACCTGACCTGCCTCTTAGAAACCTGTATGCAGGTCAGGAAGCAACAGTTAGAACTGGACATGGAACAGCAGACTGGTTCCAAATAGGAAAAGGAGTACATCAAGGCTGTATATTGTCACCCTGCTTATGTAACTTATATGCAGAGTACATCATGAGAAATGCTGGGCTGGAAGAAGCACAAGCTGGAATCAAGATTGCTGGGAGAAATATCAATAACCTCAGATATGCAGATGACACCACCCTTATGGCAGAAAGTGAAGAATTTAAGAGTCTCTTGATAAAAGTGAAAGAGGAGAGTGAAAAAGTTGGCTTAAAGCTCAACATTCAGAAAACTAAGATCATGGCATCTGGTCCCATCACTTCATGGCAAATAGATGGGGAAACAGTAGAAACAGTGAGAGACTTTATTTTGGGGGGCTCCCAAATCACTGCAGATGGTGATTGCAGTCATGAAATTAAAAGACGCTTACTTAACTCATTGGAAAAGACTCTGATGCTGGGAGGGATTGGGGGCAGGAGGAAAAGGGGATGACAGAGGATGAGATGGTTGGATGGCATCACCGACTCGATGGATGTGAGTTTTGCAAACTCCGGGAGATGGTGATGGACAGGGAGGCCTGGAGTGCTGCGATTCATGGGGTCGCAAAGACTCGGACACGACTGAGTGACTGAATTGAACTGAACTGAACTGACTCCTTGGAAGGAAACTTATGACCAACCTAGACAGAATATTAAAAATCAGAGACATTACTTTGTCAACAAAGGTCTGTCTAGTCAAGGCTATGGTTTTTCCAGTGGTCATGTATGAATGTGAGAGTTAGACTATAAAGAAAGCTGAGGACCAAAGAATTGATGCTTTTGATCTGTGGTGTTGGAGAAGACTTCTGAGAGTCCCTTGGACTGCAAGGAGATCCAACCAATCCATCCAAAAGGAGATCAGTCCTGGGTGTTCATCGGAAGGACTGATTTTGAAGCTGAAACTCCAATACTTTGGCCACCTGATGCGAAGAGCTGACTCATTAGAAAAGACCCTGATGCTGGGAAAGTTTGAGGGCAGGAGGAGAAGGGGACGACAGAGGATGAGATGGTTGGATGGCATCACTGACTCAATGGACATGGTTTGGGTGGACTCTGGGAGTTTGTGATGGACAGGGAGGCCTGGCATGCTGTGGTTTATGGAGTCACAAAGAGTTGAACACGACTGAGCGACTGAATTGAACTGAACTGATGTGTAAGATAGCTAGCTAGTGGGGAAGCTTGATCTAGAGGGATGGGATGAGGGAGTGAGGGGGATGCTCAAGAGGGAGGGGATATATGTGTACGTATAACTGATTCATTTTGTTGTACAGAGGAAACTAACACAACATTGTAAAGCATTTATACTCCAAAAATAAAATAAGACAGTGTTAGTTTGCATTCACCATGACTTTATTGCCTATTGTTGAGATGATTGGCATAAATTAGACTTCAAAAGTCGTGCTACCTGTTTCTGGTAAACTCAGATTTTAGATGGTGACTGGAACTCCTAGTTTTATTCTGAATAGAAGAGAGTGTAGGTATTGAGATTTGATTGATGATGAAAGTGCTAATTGATTGTCTCTTTCTACGACCTGGCTTTATCCAAAGGAATGATAAAGCAGATACCTTCTATCCCAATAGAGTTCTTGAGGAAGACAAGAAAAATGCAGTGTAACCCATCACTTAAACACTGTGATGTGAAAGGCTAAAAAATATTCAGGAGAACCATTGTGGCCACATATGTTTAATCACATTTCACCTGGGATTTCTTGTGCATTGTTGCACATGGGATATTCTAGTGGGTAGAGTCTTCAGTGCCTTTCTAACCATACTCACCAGAGATGGGAAGTAGGCTCATGGCCTCCTTTGCAGCCTCTGATGACACATTTCTTGTCCTCTCTTTGTTGGACAATTTAGAGAAGAATGATCTGTTAGAGTATTTATAGAAGCCATTAGCATGATGACTGAAGGCTACAAGTAACTGATGGCTCTTTAAAAATATGGCCTTAAGAAGAGAAAAGAGAAACTTGTAGGGTATCTCTTCCAAATAGCAGAGTGCTATATTTGGGTGGTCTGAGGATTATGACAAATGTCAAGGACCACACACCGCAGGAAAGCAGCTCGTTAGAGCTGCACACACCGAATGCCATGTTCAAGGTTGAGTGCCTGATTTTGCTGCAAACACTAATTTTCAGATTATACAATTTGAAATTTTTAATTAGCCATGAATCCTTGTAGGGATAACTTCCTACACCTCTTTATAATACTGTAAAAATAAGTCGGGCTCTGCTTCAGCAACCTGAGAGCTCAAAATAAGGGTTTTTGTGAGATAGTGACTGTTTCCTCTTCAAATGTTAATTTTGAAAATTCATATTTCAGAAGAATTAATGGCCCAATTCTGTGGCCATTCTGCATTTCTAAATGTCATTAAAGTTAATGAATTCTGAAAATGAAAGGAACAAAGACGATCTTTTCAATTTGAATGAGTTTTTACTGTTTAACAACATCGGATCCAATAAATCACTTAAGTATGTTGGTGGTTTACCCCTTTTAAATGACTGTTGGGTTCAGACACAGCACCCTTACTGTTGGGAATGTGGTGTAAACCGTATGGGGGACAAAGTATTAAAGACTCATGTAAATATACTGGGTTATTTAGACTTAGTGTAGATCCTATGTAGTGAATGTGAAAATTCAGTGAATAGCCAAAAATACAATCTTTCCTAATGGTGGTATTGTTTAGTCACCAAGTTGTGTCTGACTCTTTTGTGACCCCATAGACTGAAGCCCAGGCTTTCCTGGTAGCTCAGCTGGTAAAGAATCAGCCCTCAATGCAGGAGACTCTGGTTTGAAGGGATAGGCTACCCACTCCAGTATTCATGGACTCTCCTCATGGCTCAGACAGTAAAGATTCCATCTGCAATGCAGGAGACCTGGGTTCAATCCCTGGATTGGGAAGATTCCCTAGAGGAGAACATGGCAAGCTACTCCAGTATTTTTGCCTGGTGTATCCCCATGGACAGAGGAGCCTGGTGGGCTACAGCCCATGGGGTCAAAAAGAATTGGATATGACTGAGAGAATAAGCACAGCACAGACTGTAGCCCACCAGGCTCCTCTGTCCATGGGATTCTCCAGGCAAGAATACTTGAGTTGGTTGCCATTTCCTTCTCCAGGAGATCTTCTCCACCCAGGGATCAAACCTGTATCTCCTGCTTCTCCTGCATTGGCAGGCAGATTCTTTACCACTGAGCTACCAAGGAAGCCCTTGCTAACGGAGTGTCAGTGTGTGTGTGTGTGTGTCTAATCGCTCAGTCATGTCCAATACCTTGGGACCCCATGGCCTGTAGCCCCCCAGGCTCTTCTGTCCATGGAATTCTCCAGGCAAGAACACTGTAGTGGATTGCCATTTCCTCCTCCAGGGGATCTTCCCAATCCAGGGATTGAACTCTTGTCTCCTGCACTGAGGGCAGCTTGACCATCTGAGACACCTGGGAAGCCCCGCTAATGGAGACAGTTCCACAAAATATTGCATTCTTAGAGATGATGCCCTAAGTATATGTGTATACAATAAAAATACATAAGGTAGGTAAACAAAAATTATAAATATATAAAATATAAGTATGTAAAATATATACTATATATGGATTATGTATTCATGTTTGTATATGTATGCATGTGTGTGCAAAGTTGCTTCAGTTGTGTCCCACTCTTTGAGACCGTATGGACTATAGCCTCATGGTCTCATCTGCCCATGGGATTCTCCAGGTAAGAATACTAGAGTGGTTTACCGTGCCATCCTCCAGGGGATCTTTCCAAACCAGGGATCGAACCCACGTTTCTTACCTCTCCTGCATTTGCAGGCGGGTTCTTTACTACTAGGTCCACCTGGGAAGCCCTTTGTACATATATACATTTCCATATATATTTTTAAAATTAGAGCTTTGCAAAGGACACAGAAAATATAATTCTATGGGCTCTTAGTTCCCTGACCAGGGACTGAACCTGAGTCTCAGTTATAAAAATATGCAGGATTCTTTTTCTGCCTCAAATGGCATTCAATTTGGGTTATAAACTATACCTAAACTGTTAAAGTTAACTAGTCCTTCAAAAATTTTGTGAAGTTGGATCTGTACTTACCCATGTATTCCAAAAGTATCTATTTGACTCAGCACAATTATTCCGTCTTTTAAAACCATGTGAAATTGAGAGCCAGAGTTATGTAAGTATTGGGAGGCCCTGTGCTTGTAATTACTTACATGACTCCCCAGCATTGCAGGCAGATTCTTTACTAGCTGAGCCACAAGGGAAGCCCAGGAATACTGGAGTGGGTAACCTATCCCTTTGCCAGCAGATCTTCCCGACCCAGGAATTGAACTGGGGTCTCCTGCATTGCAGGCAGATTCTTTACTAACTGAGCTATAAGGGAAGAATCTTGTAATTACTTACATGACTGAAATAATGGAATATTGCACATTGATTGATTTTACTTAGGGTTTTCATACATTTCCTTAGAAGTGTTAACATTTTGTATGTAGAAAACTTTTATTATAAATAATTCGGATACACTTACAATCAGAAGAAGAGAATTGCTTTCCTAACTGGATGTGTTTTCTGCCATGGTGTAGGTGTCTTATAAGAGCTAAATAAATAACAAGTAACATCTTATATTTACCTTGCTGCAGGTGAATAAATAAAGTGACAGGGAAATAAATTATTTTCCCTGCTAGCTAAGCACAGAGTCAATCTTCCTTAATAAGGTGATGAAACAACAGAGCTATACTTTATTTACTTTTTACCTTTATTGTGGGAGAATCATATCTCCAGGGAAATCAGCTTTCAACTCTAGAACTGAAGGAAATGTAATATCATTGTCTGTTTCTAACTCATATAGTCAACCTACAATTACTGTTTTAGTTCCTACTTAAATATTCCTTGTCTTAAAAATGCTTTGCTGCTGCTGCTAAGTCGCTTCAGTCGTGTCCGACTCTGTGCAACCCCAGAGATGGCAGCTCACCAGGCTCCCCGGTCCCTGGGATTCTCCAGGCAAGAACACTGGAGTGGGTTGCCATTTCCTTCTCCAATGCATGAAAGTAAAAAGCGAAAGTGAAGTCGCTCAGTCGTGTCCGACTCTTCGAGACCCCATGGACTGCAGCCTACCAGGCTCCTCCGTCCATGGGATTTTCCAGGCAAGAGTACTGGAGTGCGTTGCCATTGCCTTCTCTAAAAATGCTTTAGGTCCAAACTATAAGGCCTTAAGATCAAATTGTAAGACTCTAAAAGATACGTTATTTTAAAGCCTATGGCACATCACATTATATATATGATATATTTATTAATGTATATGAATATAATCTTCTAGCACGTTTTATTTTTTAAATTGTCTTTGGACACAATTTTTAAAAGTTAAGTATTTTTAAAACTTTTTTTAATTTTTAAAATTGTGTCCAAAGACACAATTATGAAAGATAAGTCTTTGCATTGTCACATCTGTCTGTGGTTATTATTTTTTTAATGTGTTTTCAAAATATTTTTTATTATGATAAAATATATGTAATATAAAATTTATAATTTAAGCCACTTTTAAATGTACCTTTCAGTGGCATTAAATACATTCATGTTGTTGTGGAACCATCACCACCATCCTTTCCAAGAACTTTCTAATCTTCCCAAACCGAAACTCTATATTCATTTAAATAACTCTTCATTTCCTCTTACCCCAGTCCCTGAAACCACCATTCTACTCTGACTGTCTATAAATTTGACTAATATAAGTACCTCAAATAAATGGAATCATAAAATATTCTTCCTTTCATGACTGGTTTATTTTATTTAGCATAATAGATGAATGTCAAGATTCATCTTTATTGTAGCATGTGACTGAATTTCCTTTCTTTTCAAGGCTGAATAATAGCTAACAATAGTAGACGATTTAAAAATAACTATCAGCGATTTCCATAATGACTTCCAACATCATATTCAGAGGGACATAAGGGAATTTAACAGTTGGATGGAGGTCGGAGGAACATATGCAGAAAACATCTCTTTCATATGCATATTGACTCTCTGACCACCCTGTAAATACCCATAGCTTAGCAATTAGCAAACATGATTTTAACTGCTTATTTACTTGTTGCCTTTGAGCACTGGACAGTCCATTTGGAAGGCAGGATTATGTCTTATTAGCATGGTATCTCCTAAAATTAGCACTGGGCTTGGTACAAAGTGGGCATTTGTTATTTCTTTGCTGAAAGAAAGGACTGAGGAAGTCAGAGAGAGACTAGCAAATTTACCTCTAACTGGTGGCTCAGATGGTAATGAATCTGCCTGCCAATGCAGGAGACCCGGATTTGATCCCTGGATCAGGAAGATCCCCGGCAGAAGGAAATGACAACACACTCCAGTAGTCTTGCCTGGGGAAAACCCATGGACAGAAGAGCCTGGTGGTCTCCAGTCCGTGGGGTCACAAAGAGTCGGAGTCAGACATGACTTAGTGACTGTGTTTGCAGTACTTCCTGCTGATATCTTGATCACTGTTAGATTTGAAAATAGTAGCATCTTATATTTTTCATATGTCAGAATTTATCACATTTTTGAACAGTGCTGGTCTAAATAAGTATGCTTTGATTCATGGTTTGGGGGAGGCAGTAAAATGTGGGCAGTATACTTATTTTATAAGGATGTGATAGAAATTGTGGTTGTTGTTGAGTTGCTCAGTTGTGTTTGACTCTACAGTCCCATGGACTACTGAATGTCAGGCTCCTCTTTCCTCCACTATACCTGGAGTTTGCTCAAATTCATATCCATTGAGTTGGTGATAGAAGTACACACACATAAACCTACGTAAGTGCATACATGAAGCTTTTGGCCTAACCTCCACATATGTTGTTGTTCAGTACCTGAGTTGTGTCCAACTTTTTGCAACCCCTTCGACTGCAGCCTGTGGATTTTGTACCACTGAACCCCCAGAGAAGCCCATCCCCCATATATAGTAACTGTTATTTTTATTGCAACTGCCGAGTAGGCTGCAATAATGAGAAAACTCAGCTATTTCTGTTTTTTACAGTTACCTACCTTAGAAATTTCTACTTGGAACCTTTTGATAAATAATACAAGGAAAACAAAATCACTTCAGCCCTAACCTCTTTGGGATGCCGATTCTAATTGTGACATTTCTTAAAGCAGTAGCAATGAGAATTTTTGGACTAAAGAATCTTATATTTCTCACGCTTTGTTGTTGTCCTCTCAAGGTTGGCATAAAAAGCAGGATCAAGAGATGGAAGTAGGTACCAGTCCACTCACCATCCAGAACCTTGATGTGCCAGATGTTTTTGGTTGGAAGTAGGTAGTATGAGAGCATGGACTTACACCTGTTTGTTCATTTCCAAGTCCCAAGAGCATGCCTCAGAATAAGCCTTCAATTCATAATTTTCCAGCAAATGAGTGCATCACTGTTTTTTAAATTTTAATATTTTATAATATTACCTGCGCTAATGCTTGTGGGATTTTCTGATGGCTCAGAAGTAAAGAATCTGCCTGCCAATGCAGGATATGTGGGTTCAATTCTTGGGTCAGGAAGATCCCCTGGAGGAGGAAATGGCAACCCACTCCAGTATTCTTGCCTGGGGCATCCCATTGACAGAGGAGCCTGGTGGGCTATATCCCTGGGGTGGCAGAGTCAGACATGATCCAGTGACTAACCAATAACAACAACAACTGTAGGTTTTTATTTCAGAAAATGATGTTGTACAATAATAAATGTTAGAAACAAAAGGAGAGAGAGAAGAGGGGATTGTGGTGATGGGAGGAGCAGCCACAGAGACGTTTACGTAACCAATAGGGAAAGTATAAAAAGGCATTTTAAAACATTTTGTAAAACTTGTGTTACTAGTATAAAAGTTTGGCTAAATGGCAGTTGTGACCAGGGGTTGGGAGGAGGGAGAGATGAAAAGGCAGAGACATTTTAAAGCAGAGAAAGTACTCTAAATGACAGTACAGTGGTGGATGCTGTGCTGTGCTTAGTCGCTCAGTTGTGTCTGTCTGTGATCCTATGGACCATAGCCTGCCAGGTTTCTCTTTCCATGGGGATTCTCCAGACAAGGATACTGGAGTGGGCTGCCATGCCCTTCTTCAGAGGATCTTCCCAACCCCGGGATCGACCCAGATCTTGCACATCATGGGCAGATTCTTTATAGTCTGAGCTACAAGGGAAGCCCATGAATACTGGAGTGGATAGCCTATTCCTTCTCCAGGGGACCTTCCTGACCCAGGAATCGAACTGGAGTCTTCTGCGTTGCAGGCTGATTCTTTACCAGTTTCCCTGGTGGCTCAGATGGTAAAGAATCTGCCTGTGATGCAGGATGCCTTGGTTTGATCCCTGGGTTGGGAAGATCCCTGGAGAAGGGAATGGCTACCCACTCCAGTATTGTGGCTTGGAGAATTCCACGAACAGAGGAGTTTGGCAAGCTACAGTTCATGGGGTCACTGAGAGTCGGACACGACTGAGCGACTTCACTTTCGCTTTTTACTTTCGTGCATTGGAGAAGGAAATGGCAACCCACTCCAGTGTTCTTGCCTGGAGAATCCCAGGGACGGGGGAGCCTGGTGGGTTGCCGTCTCTGGGGTCGCACAGAGTCGGGCACAACTGAAGCGACTTAGCAGCAGCAGCAGAGCGACTTCCACTTCACTTCTTTACCAGCTGAGATACCAGGGAAGCCCCACAGTGGTGGGTACACTTGTTAATATGCATTGTGTGTACAGTACCAAGAGTGAACCTTAAAGTAAACTGTGGACTTTGGGTGAAAATAATGTGTCAGTAAAAGTTCATCGATCGTAACGAGCTCACTCCTCAAGTACCGGATGTAGATGGTGGCAAGTTTGTCCATGGAGTGGCAGGGGGATTTTGGGAAATCTGTATTTTCTGTTCAATTTTGTTGTGAATCTAAAACTGCTCGAAAAAATATAGTTTGTTAAAAAAGAAAGTTAACCTGATGATAACTTCATGGTAAATCTTCCACTGAACATTATAAAATAAAACCACTTCCCCTGGAAAATTAATAAACAAAGTCTCTTTTGCTTTCCATCTTTGGTATAATGGCTTAATCATTTCAGCTACAATGGAAAAATTTGTAACTTTTATTTTCCCAGAAATTATAAGTTTCATTTTATAATAAATGCATAAAATGGTATATGAAACTATAGTACATTTTGGGTACATAAATCCAGCTATTAATTAAATAATCAGTTTGTTTCATAAACAATAGTTTAGAATCCAGATTTCCCAGGGTCCCATGCCAAGTGCTCCAGCAAATGCAGAGATTTTTAAAAATAATATTCTGCTTAATTTGTAAGGTCACTTGCCATTTTCAGATATTTATAACTATATTTTTTCACCTGTTCCTCACAGCCCCAGGCAGTCAACAGGGAAGATCTGAAACTTGCACTCAAGAAGTCTCTATTGCTTGAAAAAATTTATATTTTTTTTGCATAGTAATAAAAAGAAAGCAAAATATAAGTTTAAAATGAAAACAATATCCTTGTACCCAATTATCTTAAAACATCTTTAACGAAAAAAATGAAAAAGAGACTTTCAGACTGTTCGTATATGAAAAGTAATCACTATTGGTTCCAAGGTGGTATTCATAGAAATGACTTACCATGGCAAAAAAAGTTATCAAAGTTAGATGCTAAAAATAAAATGTGCTGCTATTCAATTTGGGGAAAGGTGCAGTGATCAGCAAGACCTTAGCAAGTAACAGGACACAGGAACAGATCTGGTAAGAACACAGTTGTTAAAACAACCATAGTGTCTTTTGAAAGGCTGAATTTTGGATTCCTGATGTTGATGGCGTTTCCCTTGTTCAGGCTCCCTTTACAAACCTCTAGCTTACAGAAGAAGCACATAGGAGAAAGACGAGTGATCCTGTGTCTATTTCTGCTCTGGAGAAATCCAGGGAGGACCTTGAGAGGAATGGGGTCAACTTCCTCTTTTCCTGTGTTTTCACAGCTCTCCATGCTGTCTGGGCTGTCACACTGCTAACCCTCCTCTTCCTCGTATGTTCCAAGTTCCTGGCAGCCACATTCAGGTTACAATGAACCAGGATGCACTAGAATAGCTGTCTAGTTCAGGTTCCTTTGCTGCCTGATTTGAGTGGATGCTGTTTCTTTCTTCTTGGCATTTATCTCCGTCATACCCTCTGCAGACTCTAAACCGATTTTATGAGAGCCAAGGCTCTATCTGATGTTGTTCCCATTGTGTTTCCAGACACCATCTCACTGCCTGAAACTCAGTCACTATTTATTAACTTAATAAATGAATGCATTTCCAATTCAAATGGGATCATGTTCCCCCCACGTTCAAATCCTTTAGCTGACCTTCCATTGTGGTCAGAATAGTGTTCAAATCCCTTAATATGGCTTGTGATTCACTTCATGCTCTGCTTCCTGGTCCGTCCCCAACCTCATCTCAATTCAGTCTCATTACACACAATATTTGCTGAGCACCTAGAAAGTACCACACGGTGCTAGAGAGAGGATTCAACAATGAACAGGACAGACGCTGTGTTGATGCTTATGGAGCTTATGGTCCAGGACAAACGCTAAATGAACAATGACAATTTTGATGAACTGAATGTTATATAAGTAATAAAACAGCGCTTCCTTCACACTTTATGTGCCAGAGGCCATTGCAAGTTACTTTTATTTCCTGCCCATACTGCAGGCACTTGTCTTGTGGTCTTGGCACATGCTCTCCCTTGTCTTTCTTAGATCAGCACACTTGTGCTTTCGTTTTTGTCCTTTCCCCACTTCCCACCCACCTTTGCCTGACTCGCTCTTCTTACTGAAATTAGTATCTTTCCAATCTTCCCTTTCCTATGAGCTCCGAGGGCACCTGTGCTTCCACTACCTTCACACCTACAGCTCTGTGTCTCTTACTTGAGCCCTAGAAGGACAGGCTTGCATCTGCTTTGCTCCTGTGTCAAACACACGATAGGTGCTCATAGGTGCTCAATAAATAAATCTTGATTGAGTGAATGGCTGAGCGTCAAATGAATGGGTGAGCAAAGTGGGATGGGAATTCTGAGTCCAGGGATGTTACTATGCGAGGAATGATTTATGAAGCAGATGTCTTATTTTACCAGAAAAAAAAGGTTGCATTGTGCTATAGTTTTGTCAAAAGCAGATTTACAATTGCCAATGTTTGAGTTCTCCCCATTGGAGGCCATTATTACTGTCAGCAAAGACTCTGCTATCAGCAAACATCCTCTCTATCACATTCCTACCACCACCCTTCCAGGCTGGGTATTAGTAAAAGGCTAGAGATTCCTGGGAAGAAACAATTTAGGGATAAATATTTTGGTGTTCCTATCCCTGACCGCCTAGGGTCACATCATATCTCATTAAAACCAGGTAAGGTAGCAAATTGAGATTTGTTGGAAGCCATCATATTAATCGCCCAGTCCTGCGAAATGGCCCTGGAAATGGTTTTTCTCACTGACAGAGCCTGAGAGGCTCTGGGAAACTTGAGTGCAATTTCTCACTTGAAAAACACAAAGATACCCAAAATAAGGTGTCTATGAGACAGGAAACAGGTCAACACATACCATATAAGTGTCAGTAAGGAGCCATGGGCGGAGGAGACTCTAAATAGTGCTGGGAGAATTCTTATAGACTTGGGTACCTAGATTTGGGAAACTTGGCTCTTTCCACATTTGTTTTTTCTCTGATCATTTTCACTTTATTCCCTGTTGACATTTAATGATGTTCTCTTTGAAAAGAAGTCTTCCCTGGTAGCTCAGATGATAAAGCGTCTGTCTGCAATGCAGGAGACCAGGAGTCAATCCCTGGGTTGGGAAGATCCCCTGGAGAAGGAAATGGCAGCCCACTCCAGTACTCTTGCCTGGAAAATCCCATGGATGGAGGAGCCTGGTAGGCTACAGTCCATGGGGTTGCAAAGAGTTGGACACGACTGAGTGACTTCACTTCACTTTGAAGATGCCAGCTGGTCCAAAATGTATAATGAGGAACCCCAGAAGAGTGTGTTTTGTGTTGTTAAAAGGTAAACTGGGGTAACTCAGATTTTGGAGGAGTTTATTTGAGCAAACATTGACTAGATTAAGCAGCACCAGAATGAAAATAGTTAGGGGCCTCAGCCAACAGGAGTCTGGGAAAGGCTTTTATAGACAGGACAAAGCAGGTGGCGATTTGACTGGCTGCAGCCAGGTCGCCTTCTCTGGGAAAGCCTGGTTGGCTGTTTGTGATTGGTTGTTCTTCAGCTATGATTTCTCAGCCTGGAGGCATTTATAGAAATTGACTCTGGCTGAGTTTTCAGTTTGCTGCTGGGGTGTTAGAGCCATCCTGCTCTAAATGACATCCTAATTTAGTTATTTAACAGTGTTTTCTTTTGTTTGTTATGATATGAGTTATCAGATCTGGGCATGATATGAGAAGTGATGTGTTTTCCTGGGTGGTCAAACAGAAGGACGGCAGTAAAAATTAAAGCAAGTGACTAGGACACAGTGAAAGAGTAAAGAAGAGTCAACTTTACTTGCTCCACCAAAATTTGTTCAATTTGAGATAATTCTTGCCTTCCAGTTAATGAAAAATTTGATCTCTGAAGTCTGATATTGAAGCATAATCTATGAAGACCACATGCTGCAGTTTGCCTCCTTATTTTCTTCACTACAAAGAGGGTTCCCAGAATGATGATGATGAAATTAGATGACTGCACAATTGCACTCATCTCACATGCTAGCAAAGTAATGCTCAAAATTCTCCAAGCCAGGCTTCAACCGTATGTGAACTGAGAATTTCCAGATGTTCAAGCTGGAAATAGAAAAGGCAGAGGAACCAGAGATCAAATTGCCAACATCCATTGGATCATAGAAAAAGCAAGAGAATTCCAGAAGAAATTCTACTTCTGCTTCATCGACTATGTCAAAGCTTTTGACTGTGTGGATCACAACAAACTGTGGAAAATTCTTAAAGAGATAAGAATACCAGACCACCTTACCTTCCTCCTGAGAGATTTGTATGCAGGTGAGGAAGCAACAGTTAGAACCAAACATGGAACAATGGACTGGCTCCAAACAGGGAAACGAGTACGTCAAGGTTGTATATTGTCACCGTGCTTATTTAACTTATATGCAGAGTACATCATGCTAAATGCTGGACTGGATGAAGCACAAACTGGAATCAAGATTGCCAGGAGAAATATCAATAACCTCAGATATGCAGATGCTACCACCCTTATGGCAGAAAGCGAAGAGGAACTAAAGAACCTCTTGATGAAAGTGAAAGAGGAGAGTGAAAAAGCTGGCTTAAAACTTAACATTCAAAAAGCAAAGATCATGGGATATAGTTCCATCACTTCCTGGCAAATAGATGGGGAAACAATGGAAACAGTGAGAGACTTTTTTTCTTGGGCTTCAAAATCACTGCAGATGGTGACTGCAGTCATGAAATTGAAAGATGTTTTCTCCTTGGAAGAAAAGCTATGGCAAACCTAGACAGCATATTAAAAAGCAGAGACATTAGTTTACTGACAAAAGGTCCGTATAGTCAAAGCTATAGTTTTTCCAGTAGTCATGCATGGATGTGAGAGTTGGAATATAAAGAAAGCTGGGAACCAAAAAATTGGTGCTTTTGGACTGTGGTGTTGGAGAAGACTCTTGAGAGTCCCTTGGACAGGAAGGAGATCAAATCAGTCAGTCCTAAAGGAGATCAATCATGAATATTCATTGGAAGGACTGATGCTGAAGCTGAATACTTTGGTCACCTGACGTGAAGAACTGACTCCTTGGTAAAGACCCTGATGCTGGGAAAGACTGAAGGCAGGAGGAGAAGGGGACAACAGAGGATGAGATGGTTGGATGGCATCACCGACTGAATGGACATAAGTTTGAGTGAGCTCCGGGAATTGGTGATGGACAGGGAAGCCTGGTGTGTGCAGTCCATGGGGTCACAAAGAGCCGGACAAGACAGAGCGACTGAACTGAAATGACGAAAATTACTAACAAATTACTGATGCTTTTTGTTGCAACTGAAATATCTGACTAGAGTATGTTTGCTGCTGCTGCTGCTACTGCTAAGTCACTTCGGTCGAGTCCGACTCTGTGCGACCCCATAGACGGCAGCCCACCAGGCTCCCCCGTCCCTGGGATTCTCCAGGCAAGAACACTGGAGTGGGTTGCCATTTCCTTCTCCAATGCATGAAAG